>NW_027364561.1:0-208807 GCF_046119375.1 Phyllobates terribilis
TTTTGCCATTGAAAAACATGTTATTCATATACCAGAAATGTTTGAAGCTACTGACTGAATGAAAGGAGCTGGCATCTCACTCTCTTTGAATCTTCTTTATCATGCTGAGGAGCAGGAAAAAGCAAAAAATTTCAGAATTGCACCTTGCAATGCGGAGAAATTACTGTTTGTGCATTTACAATATTCATTGATTTTTGCCATTGAAAAACATCATGTTATTCATATACCAGAAATGTTTGAAGCTACTGACTGAATGAAAGTAGCTGGCATCTCACTCTCTTTGAATCTTCTTTATCATGCTAAGAGGAGCAGGAAAAAGCAAAAAATTTCAGAATTGCACCTTGCAATGCGGAGAAATTACTGTTTGTGCATTTACAATATTCATTGATTTTTGCCATTGAAAAACGTCCAGAAATGATTGAAGCTACTGACTGAATGAAAGGAGCTGGCATCTCACTCTCTTTGAATCTTCTTTATCATGCTAAGAGGAGCAGGAAAAAGCAAAAAATTTCAGAATTGCATCTTGCAATGCGGAGAAATTACTGTTTGTGCATTTACAATATTCATTGATTTTTGCCATTGAAAAACGTCCAGAAATGATTGAAGCTACTTACTGAATGAAAGGAGCTGGCTTCTCACTCTCTTTGAATCTTCTTTATCATGCTAAGAGGAGCAGGAAAAAGCAAAAAATTTCAGAATTGCACCTTGCAATGCGGAGAAATTACTGTTTGTGCATTTACAATATTCATTGATTTTTGCCATTGAAAAACGTCCAGAAATGATTGAAGCTACTGACTGAATGGAAGGAGCTGGCATCTCACTCTCTTTGAATCTTCTTTATCATGCTAAGAGGAGCAGGAAAAAGCAAAAAATTTCAGAATTGCACCTTGCAATGCGGAGAAATTACTGTTTGTGCATTTACAATATTCATTGATTTTTGCCATTGAAAAACATCATGTTATTCATATACCAGAAATGTTTGAAGCTACTGACTGAATGAAAGGAGCTGGCATCTCACTCTCTTTGAATCTTCTTTATCATGCTAAGAGGAGCAGGAAAAAGCAAAAAATTTCAGAATTGCACCTTGCAATGCGGAGAAATTACTGTTTGTGCATTTACAATATTCATTGATTTTTGCCATTGAAAAACGTCCAGAAATGATTGAAGCTACTGACTGAATGAAAGGAGCTGGCATCTCACTCTCTTTGAATCTTCTTTATCATGCTAAGAGGAGCAGGAAAAAGCAAAAAATTTCAGAATTGCACCTTGCAATGCGGAGAAATTACTGTTTGTGCATTTACAATATTCATTGATTTTTTCCATTGAAAAACATGTTATTCATATACCAGAAATGTTTGAAGCTACTGACTGAATGAAAGGAGCTGGCATCTCACTCTCTTTGAATCTTCTTTATCATGCTAAGAGGAGCAAGAAAAAGCAAAAAATTTCAGAATTGCACCTTGCAATGTGGAGAAATTACTGTTTGTGCATTTACAATATTCATTGATTTTTGCCATTGAAAAACATCATGTTATTCATATACCAGAAATGTTTGAAGCTACTGACTGAATGAAAGGAGCTGGCATCTCACTCTCTTTGAATCTTCTTTATCATGCTAAGAGGAGCAGGAAAAAGCAAAAAATTTCAGAATTGCACCTTGCAATGCGGAGAAATTACTGTTTGTGCATTTACAATATTCATTGATTTTTGCCATTGAAAAACGTCCAGAAATGATTGAAGCTACTGACTGAATGAAAGGAGCTGGCATCTCACTCTCTTTGAATCTTCTTTATCATGCTAAGAGGAGCAGGAAAAAGCAAAAAATTTCAGAATTGCACCTTGCAATGCGGAGAAATTACTGTTTGTGCATTTACAATATTCATTGATTTTTGCCATTGAAAAACGTCCAGAAGTGATTGAAGCTACTGACTGAATGAAAGGAGCTGGCATCTCACTCTCTTTGAATCTTCTTTATCATGCTAAGAGGAGCAGGAAAAAGCAAAAAATTTCAGAATTGCACCTTGCAATGCGGAGAAATTACTGTTTGTGCATTTACAATATTCATTGATTTTTGCCATTGAAAAACGTCCAGAAATGATTGAAGCTACTGACTGAATGAAAGGAGCTGGCATCTCACTCTCTTTGAATCTTCTTTATCATGCTAAGAGGAGCAGGAAAAAGCAAAAAATTTCAGAATTGCATCTTGCAATGCGGAGAAATTACTGTTTGTGCATTTACAATATTCATTGATTTTTGCCATTGAAAAACGTCCAGAAATGATCGAAGCTACTTACTGAATGAAAGGAGCTGGCATCTCACTCTCTTTGAATCTTCTTTATCATGCTAAGAGGAGCAGGAAAAAGCAAAAAATTTCAGAATTGCACCTTGCAATGCGGAGAAATTACTGTTTGTGCATTTACAATATTCATTGATTTTTGCCATTGAAAAACGTCCAGAAATGATTGAAGCTACTGACTGAATGAAAGGAGCTGGCATCTCACTCTCTTTGAATCTTCTTTATCATGCTAAGAGGAGCAGGAAAAAGCAAAAAATTTCAGAATTGCACCTTGCAATGCGGAGAAATTACTGTTTGTGCATTTACAATATTCATTGATTTTTGCCATTGAAAAACATCATGTTATTCATATACCAGAAATGTTTGAAGCTACTGACTGAATGAAAGGAGCTGGCACCTCACTCTCTTTGAATCTTCTTTATCATGCTAAGAGGAGCAGGAAAAAGCAAAAAATTTCAGAATTGCACCTTGCAATGCGGAGAAATTACTGTTTGTGCATTTACAATATTCATTGATTTTTGCCATTGAAAAACGTCCAGAAATGATTGAAGCTACTGACTGAATGAAAGGAGCTGGCATCTCACTCTCTTTGAATCTTCTTTATCATGCTAAGAGGAGCAGGAAAAAGCAAAAAATTTCAGAATTGCACCTTGCAATGCGGAGAAATTACTGTTTGTGCATTTACAATATTCATTGATTTTTGCCATTGAAAAACATCATGTTATTCATATACCAGAAATGATTGAAGCTACTGACTGAATGAAAGGAGCTGGCATCTCACTCTCTTTGAATCTTCTTTATCATGCTAAGAGGAGCAGGAAAAAGCAAAAAATTTCAGAATTGCACCTTGCAATGCGGAGAAATTACTGTTTGTGCATTTACAATATTCATTGATTTTTGCCATTGAAAAACGTCCAGAAATGATTGAAGCTACTGACTGAATGAAAGGAGCTGGCATCTCACTCTCTTTGAATCTTCTTTATCATGCTAAGAGGAGCAGGAAAAAGCAAAAAATTTCAGAATTGCACCTTGCAATGCGGAGAAATTACTGTTTGTGCATTTACAATATTCATTGATTTTTGCCATTGAAAAACGTCCAGAAATGATTGAAGCTACTGACTGAATGAAAGGAGCTGGCATCTCACTCTCTTTGAATCTTCTTTATCATGCTAAGAGGAGCAGGAAAAAGCAAAAAATTTCAGAATTGCACCTTGCAATGCGGAGAAATTACTGTTTGTGCATTTACAATATTCATTGATTTTTGCCATTGAAAAACATCATGTTATTCACATACCAGAAATGTTTGAAGCTACTGACTGAATGAAAGGAGCTGGCATCTCACTCTCTTTGAATCTTCTTTATCATGCTAAGAGGAGCAGGAAAAAGCAAAAAATTTCAGAATTGCACCTTGCAATGCGGAGAAATTACTGTTTGTGCATTTACAATATTCATTGATTTTTGCCATTGAAAAACGTCCAGAAATGATTGAAGCTACTGACTGAATGAAAGGAGCTGGCATCTCACTCTCTTTGAATCTTCTTTATCATGCTAAGAGGAGCAGGAAAAAGCAAAAAATTTCAGAATTGCACCTTGCAATGCGGAGAAATTACTGTTTGTGCATTTACAATATTCATTGATTTTTGCCATTGAAAAACATATTCATATACCAGAAATGTTTGAAGCTACTGACTGAATGAAAGGAGCTGGCATCTCACTCTCTTTGAATCTTCTTTATCATGCTAAGAGGAGCAGGAAAAAGCAAAAAATTTCAGAATTGCACCTTGCAATGCGGAGAAATTACTGTTTGTGCATTTACAATATTCATTGATTTTTGCCATTGAAAAACGTCCAGAAATGATTGAAGCTACTGACTGAATGAAAGGAGCTGGCATCTCACTCTCTTTGAATCTTCTTTATCATGCTAAGAGGAGCAGGAAAAAGCAAAAAATTTCAGAATTGCACCTTGCAATGCGGAGAAATTACTGTTTGTGCATTTACAATATTCATTGATTTTTGCCATTGAAAAACATGTTATTCATATACCAGAAATGTTTGAAGCTACTGACTGAATGAAAGGAGCTGGCATCTCACTCTCTTTGAATCTTCTTTATCATGCTAAGAGGAGCAGGAAAAAGCAAAAAATTTCAGAATTGCACCTTGCAATGCGGAGAAATTACTGTTTGTGCATTTACAATATTCATTGATTTTTGCCATTGAAAAACGTCCAGAAATGATTGAAGCTACTGACTGAATGAAAGGAGCTGGCATCTCACTCTCTTTGAATCTTCTTTATCATGCTAAGAGGAGCAGGAAAAAGCAAAAAATTTCAGAATTGCACCTTGCAATGCGGAGAAATTACTGTTTGTGCATTTACAATATTCATTGATTTTTGCCATTGAAAAACATGTTATTCATATACCAGAAATGTTTGAAGCTACTGACTGAATGAAAGGAGCTGGCATCTCACTCTCTTTGAATCTTCTTTATCATGCTAAGAGGAGCAGGAAAAAGCAAAAAATTTCAGAATTGCACCTTGCAATGCGGAGAAATTACTGTTTGTGCATTTACAATATTCATTGATTTTTGCCATTGAAAAACGTCCAGAAATGATTGAAGCTACTGACTGAATGAAAGGAGCTGGCATCTCACTCTCTTTGAATCTTCTTTATCATGCTAAGAGGAGCAGGAAAAAGCAAAAAATTTCAGAATTGCACCTTGCAATGCGGAGAAATTACTGTTTGTGCATTTACAATATTAATTGATTTTTGCCATTGAAAAACATGTTATTCATATACCAGAAATGTTTGAAGCTACTGACTGAATGAAAGGAGCTGGCATCTCACTCTCTTTGAATCTTCTTTATCATGCTAAGAGGAGCAGGAAAAAGCAAAAAATTTCAGAATTGCACCTTGCAATGTGGAGAAATTACTGTTTGTGCATTTACAATATTCATTGATTTTTGCCATTGAAAAACGTCCAGAAATGATTGAAGCTACTGACTGAATGAAAGGAGCTGGCATCTCACTCTCTTTGAATCTTCTTTATCATGCTAAGAGGAGCAGGAAAAAGCAAAAAATTTCAGAATTGCACCTTGCAATGCGGAGAAATTACTGTTTGTGCATTTACAATATTCATTGATTTTTGCCATTGAAAAACATGTTATTCATATACCAGAAATGTTTGAAGCTACTGACTGAATGAAAGGAGCTGGCATCTCACTCTCTTTGAATCTTCTTTATCATGCTAAGAGGAGCAGGAAAAAGCAAAAAATTTCAGAATTGCACCTTGCAATGTGGAGAAATTACTGTTTGTGCATTTACAATATTCATTGATTTTTGCCATTGAAAAACATCATGTTATTCATATACCAGAAATGTTTGAAGCTACTGACTGAATGAAAGGAGCTGGCATCTCACTCTCTTTGAATCTTCTTTATCATGCTAAGAGGAGCAGGAAAAAGCAAAAAATTTCAGAATTGCACCTTGCAATGCGGAGAAATTACTGTTTGTGCATTTACAATATTCATTGATTTTTGCCATTGAAAAACGTCCAGAAATGATTGAAGCTACTGACTGAATGAAAGGAGCTGGCATCTCACTCTCTTTGAATCTTCTTTATCATGCTAAGAGGAGCAGGAAAAAGCAAAAAATTTCAGAATTGCACCTTGCAATGCGGAGAAACTACTGTTTGTGCATTTACAATATTCATTGCTTTTTGCCATTGAAAAACGTCCAGAAGTGATTGAAGCTACTGACTGAACGAAAGGAGCTGGCATCTCACTCTCTTTGAATCTTCTTTATCATGCTAAGAGGAGCAGGAAAAAGCAAAAAATTTCAGAATTGCACCTTGCAATGCGGAGAAATTACTGTTTGTGCATTTACAATATTCATTGATTTTTGCCATTGAAAAACGTCCAGAAATGATTGAAGCTACTGACTGAATGAAAGGAGCTGGCATCTCACTCTCTTTGAATCTTCTTTATCATGCTAAGAGGAGCAGGAAAAAGCAAAAAATTTCAGAATTGCATCTTGCAATGCGGAGAAATTACTGTTTGTGCATTTACAATATTCATTGATTTTTGCCATTGAAAAACGTCCAGAAATGATTGAAGCTACTTACTGAATGAAAGGAGCTGGCATCTCACTCTCTTTGAATCTTCTTTATCATGCTAAGAGGAGCAGGAAAAAGCAAAAAATTTCAGAATTGCACCTTGCAATGCGGAGAAATTACTGTTTGTGCATTTACAATATTCATTGATTTTTGCCATTGAAAAACGTCCAGAAATGATTGAAGCTACTGACTGAATGAAAGGAGCTGGCATCTCACTCTCTTTGAATCTTCTTTATCATGCTAAGAGGAGCAGGAAAAAGCAAAAAATTTCAGAATTGCACCTTACAATGCGGAGAAATTACTGTTTGTGCATTTACAATATTCATTGATTTTTGCCATTGAAAAACATCATGTTATTCATATACCAGAAATGTTTGAAGCTACTGACTGAATGAAAGGAGCTGGCATCTCACTCTCTTTGAATCTTCTTTATCATGCTAAGAGGAGCAGGAAAAAGCAAAAAATTTCAGAATTGCACCTTGCAATGCGGAGAAATTACTGTTTGTGCATTTACAATATTCATTGATTTTTGCCATTGAAAAACGTCCAGAAATGATTGAAGCTACTGACTGAATGAAAGGAGCTGGCATCTCACTCTCTTTGAATCTTCTTTATCATGCTAAGAGGAGCAGGAAAAAGCAAAAAATTTCAGAATTGCACCTTGCAATGCGGAGAAATTACTGTTTGTGCATTTACAATATTCATTGATTTTTGCCATTGAAAAACATCATGTTATTCATATACCAGAAATGTTTGAAGCTACTGACTGAATGAAAGGAGCTGGCATCTCACTCTCTTTGAATCTTCTTTATCATGCTAAGAGGAGCAGGAAAAAGCAAAAAATTTCAGAATTGCACCTTGCAATGCGGAGAAATTACTGTTTGTGCATTTACAATATTCATTGATTTTTGCCATTGAAAAACGTCCAGAAATGATTGAAGCTACTGACTGAATGAAAGGAGCTGGCATCTCACTCTCTTTGAATCTTCTTTATCATGCTAAGAGGAGCAGGAAAAAGCAAAAAATTTCAGAATTGCACCTTGCAATGCGGAGAAATTACTGTTTGTGCATTTACAATATTCATTGATTTTTGCCATTGAAAAACATCATGTTATTCATATACCAGAAATGTTTGAAGCTACTGACTGAATGAAAGGAGCTGGCATCTCACTCTCTTTGAATCTTCTTTATCATGCTAAGAGGAGCAGGAAAAAGCAAAAAATTTCAGAATTGCACCTTGCAATGCGGAGAAATTACTGTTTGTGCATTTACAATATTCATTGATTTTTGCCATTGAAAAACGTCCAGAAATGATTGAAGCTACTGACTGAATGAAAGGAGCTGGCATCTCACTCTCTTTGAATCTTCTTTACCATGCTAAGAGGAGCAGGAAAAAGCAAAAAATTTCAGAATTGCACCTTGCAATGCGGAGAAATTACTGTTTGTGCATTTACAATATTCATTGATTTTTGCCATTGAAAAACGTCCAGAAATGATTGAAGCTACTGACTGAATGAAAGGAGCTGGCATCTCACTCTCTTTGAATCTTATCATGCTAAGAGGAGCAGGAGAAAGCAAAAAATTTCAGAATTGCACCTTGCAATGCGGAGAAATTACTGTTTGTGCATTTACAATATTCATTGATTTTTGCCATTGAAAAACATCATGTTATTCATATACCAGAAATGTTTGAAGCTACTGACTGAATGAAAGGAGCTGGCTTCTCACTCTCTTTGAATCTTCTTTATCATGCTAAGAGGAGCAGGAAAAAGCAAAAAATTTCAGAATTGCACCTTGCAATGCGGAGAAATTACTGTTTGTGCATTTACAATATTCATTGATTTTTGCCATTGAAAAACGTCCAGAAATGATTGAAGCTACTGACTGAATGAAAGGAGCTGGCATCTCACTCTCTTTGAATCTTCTTTATCATGCTAAGAGGAGCAGGAAAAAGCAAAAAATTTCAGAATTGCACCTTGCAATGCGGAGAAATTACTGTTTGTGCATTTACAATATTCATTGATTTTTGCCATTGAAAAACATCATGTTATTCATATACCAGAAATGTTTGAAGCTACTGACTGAATGAAAGGAGCTGGCATCTCACTCTCTTTGAATCTTCTTTATCATGCTAAGAGGAGCAGGAAAAAGCAAAAAATTTCAGAATTGCACCTTGCAATGCGGAGAAATTACTGTTTGTGCATTTACAATATTCATTGATTTTTGCCATTGAAAAACATGTTATTCATATACCAGAAATGTTTGAAGCTACTGACTGAATTAAAGGAGCTGGCATCTCACTCTCTTTGAATCTTCTTTATCATGCTAAGAGGAGCAGGAAAAAGCAAAAAATTTCAGAATTGCACCTTGCAATGTGGAGAAATTACTGTTTGTGCATTTACAATATTCATTGATTTTTGCCATTGAAAAACATCATGTTATTCATATACCAGAAATGTTTGAAGCTACTGACTGAATGAAAGGAGCTGGCATCTCACTCTCTTTGAATCTTCTTTATCATGCTAAAAGGAGCAGGAAAAAGCAAAAAATTTCAGAATTGCACCTTGCAATGCGGAGAAATTACTGTTTGTGCATTTACAATATTCATTGATTTTTGCCATTGAAAAACGTCCAGAAATGATTGAAGCTACTGACTGAATGAAAGGAGCTGGCATCTCACTCTCTTTGAATCTTCTTTATCATGCTAAGAGGAGCAGGAAAAAGCAAAAAATTTCAGAATTGCACCTTGCAATGCGGAGAAATTACTGTTTGTGCATTTACAATATTCATTGCTTTTTGCCATTGAAAAACGTCCAGAAGTGATTGAAGCTACTGACTGAATGAAAGGAGCTGGCATCTCACTCTCTTTGAATCTTCTTTATCATGCTAAGAGGAGCAGGAAAAAGCAAAAAATTTCAGAATTGCACCTTGCAATGTGGAGAAATTACTGTTTGTGCATTTACAATATTCATTGATTTTTGCCATTGAAAAACGTCCAGAAATGATTGAAGCTACTTACTGAATGAAAGGAGCTGGCATCTCACTCTCTTTGAGTCTTCTTTATCATGCTAAGAGGAGCAGGAAAAAGCAAAAAATTTCAGAATTGCACCTTGCAATGCGGAGAAATTACTGTTTGTGCATTTACAATATTCATTGATTTTTGCCATTGAAAAACGTCCAGAAATGATTGAAGCTACTGACTGAATGAAAGGAGCTGGCATCTCACTCTCTTTGAATCTTCTTTATCATGCTAAGAGGAGCAGGAAAAAGCAAAAAATTTCAGAATTGCACCTTACAATGCGGAGAAATTACTGTTTGTGCATTTACAATATTCATTGATTTTTGCCATTGAAAAACATCATGTTATTCATATACCAGAAATGTTTGAAGCTACTGACTGAATGAAAGGAGCTGGCATCTCACTCTCTTTGAATCTTCTTTATCATGCTAAGAGGAGCAGGAAAAAGCAAAAAATTTCAGAATTGCACCTTGCAATGCGGAGAAATTACTGTTTGTGCATTTACAATATTCATTGATTTTTGCCATTGAAAAACGTCCAGAAATGATTGAAGCTACTGACTGAATGAAAGGAGCTGGCATCTCACTCTCTTTGAATCTTCTTTATCATGCTAAGAGGAGCAGGAAAAAGCAAAAAATTTCAGAATTGCACCTTGCAATGCGGAGAAATTACTGTTTGTGCATTTACAATATTCATTGATTTTTGCCATTGAAAAACATCATGTTATTCATATACCAGAAATGTTTGAAGCTACTGACTGAATGAAAGGAGCTGGCATCTCACTCTCTTTGAATCTTCTTTATCATGCTAAGAGGAGCAGGAAAAAGCAAAAAATTTCAGAATTGCACCTTGCAATGCGGAGAAATTACTGTTTGTGCATTTACAATATTCATTGATTTTTGCCATTGAAAAACGTCCAGAAATGATTGAAGCTACTGACTGAATGAAAGGAGCTGGCATCTCACTCTCTTTGAATCTTCTTTATCATGCTAAGAGGAGCAGGAAAAAGCAAAAAATTTCAGAATTGCACCTTGCAATGCGGAGAAATTACTGTTTGTGCATTTACAATATTCATTGATTTTTGCCATTGAAAAACATCATGTTATTCATATACCAGAAATGTTTGAAGCTACTGACTGAATGAAAGGAGCTGGCATCTCACTCTCTTTGAATCTTCTTTATCATGCTAAGAGGAGCAGGAAAAAGCAAAAAATTTCAGAATTGCACCTTGCAATGCGGAGAAATTACTGTTTGTGCATTTACAATATTCATTGATTTTTGCCATTGAAAAACGTCCAGAAATGATTGAAGCTACTGACTGAATGAAAGGAGTTGGCATCTCACTCTCTTTGAATCTTCTTTACCATGCTAAGAGGAGCAGGAAAAAGCAAAAAATTTCAGAATTGCACCTTGCAATGCGGAGAAATTACTGTTTGTGCATTTACAATATTCATTGATTTTTGCCATTGAAAAACGTCCAGAAATGATTGAAGCTACTGACTGAATGAAAGGAGCTGGCATCTCACTCTCTTTGAATCTTATCATGCTAAGAGGAGCAGGAGAAAGCAAAAAATTTCAGAATTGCACCTTGCAATGCGGAGAAATTACTGTTTGTGCATTTACAATATTCATTGATTTTTGCCATTGAAAAACATCATGTTATTCATATACCAGAAATGTTTGAAGCTACTGACTGAATGAAAGGAGCTGGCTTCTCACTCTCTTTGAATCTTCTTTATCATGCTAAGAGGAGCAGGAAAAAGCAAAAAATTTCAGAATTGCACCTTGCAATGCGGAGAAATTACTGTTTGTGCATTTACAATATTCATTGATTTTTGCCATTGAAAAACGTCCAGAAATGATTGAAGCTACTGACTGAATGAAAGGAGCTGGCATCTCACTCTCTTTGAATCTTCTTTATCATGCTAAGAGGAGCAGGAAAAAGCAAAAAATTTCAGAATTGCACCTTGCAATGCGGAGAAATTACTGTTTGTGCATTTACAATATTCATTGATTTTTGCCATTGAAAAACATCATGTTATTCATATACCAGAAATGATTGAAGCTACTGACTGAATGAAAGGAGCTGGCATCTCACTCTCTTTGAATCTTCTTTATCATGCTAAGAGGAGCAGGAAAAAGCAAAAAATTTCAGAATTGCACCTTGCAATGCGGAGAAATTACTGTTTGTGCATTTACAATATTCATTGATTTTTGCCATTGAAAAACGTCCAGAAATGATTGAAGCTACTGACTGAATGAAAGGAGCTGGCATCTCACTCTCTTTGAATCTTCTTTATCATGCTAAGAGGAGCAGGAAAAAGCAAAAAATTTCAGAATTGCACCTTGCAATGCGGAGAAATTACTGTTTGTGCATTTACAATATTCATTGATTTTTGCCATTGAAAAACGTCCAGAAGTGATTGAAGCTACTGACTGAATTAAAGGAGCTGGCATCTCACTCTCTTTGAATCTTCTTTATCATGCTAAGAGGAGCAGGAAAAAGCAAAAAATTTCAGAATTGCACCTTGCAATGTGGAGAAATTACTGTTTGTGCATTTACAATATTCATTGATTTTTGCCATTGAAAAACGTCCAGAAATGATTGAAGCTACTGACTGAATGAAAGGAGCTGGCATCTCACTCTCTTTGAATCTTCTTTATCATGCTAAGAGGAGCAGGAAAAAGCAAAAAATTTCAGAATTGCATCTTGCAATGCGGAGAAATTACTGTTTGTGCATTTACAATATTCATTGATTTTTGCCATTGAAAAACGTCCAGAAATGATTGAAGCTACTTACTGAATGAAAGGAGCTGGCATCTCACTCTCTTTGAATCTTCTTTATCATGCTAAGAGGAGCAGGAAAAAGCAAAAAATTTCAGAATTGCACCTTGCAATGCGGAGAAATTACTGTTTGTGCATTTACAATATTCATTGATTTTTGCCATTGAAAAACGTCCAGAAATGATTGAAGCTACTGACTGAATGAAAGGAGCTGGCATCTCACTCTCTTTGAATCTTCTTTATCATGCTAAGAGGAGCAGGAAAAAGCAAAAAATTTCAGAATTGCACCTTGCAATGCGGAGAAATTACTGTTTGTGCATTTACAATATTCATTGATTTTTGCCATTGAAAAACATCATGTTATTCATATACCAGAAATGTTTGAAGCTACTGACTGAATGAAAGGAGCTGGCATCTCACTCTCTTTGAATCTTCTTTATCATGCTAAGAGGAGCAGGAAAAAGCAAAAAATTTCAGAATTGCACCTTGCAATGCGGAGAAATTACTGTTTGTGCATTTACAATATTCATTGATTTTTGCCATTGAAAAACGTCCAGAAATGATTGAAGCTACTGACTGAATGAAAGGAGCTGGCATCTCACTCTCTTTGAATCTTCTTTATCATGCTAAGAGGAGCAGGAAAAAGCAAAAAATTTCAGAATTGCACCTTGCAATGCGGAGAAATTACTGTTTGTGCATTTACAATATTCATTGATTTTTGCCATTGAAAAACATCATGTTATTCATATACCAGAAATGTTTGAAGCTACTGACTGAATGAAAGGAGCTGGCATCTCACTCTCTTTGAATCTTCTTTATCATGCTAAGAGGAGCAGGAAAAAGCAAAAAATTTCAGAATTGCACCTTGCAATGCGGAGAAATTACTGTTTGTGCATTTACAATATTCATTGATTTTTGCCATTGAAAAACGTCCAGAAATGATTGAAGCTACTGACTGAATGAAAGGAGCTGGCATCTCACTCTCTTTGAATCTTCTTTATCATGCTAAGAGGAGCAGGAAAAAGCAAAAAATTTCAGAATTGCACCTTGCAATGCGGAGAAATTACTGTTTGTGCATTTACAATATTCATTGATTTTTGCCATTGAAAAACATCATGTTATTCATATACCAGAAATGTTTGAAGCTACTGACTGAATGAAAGGAGCTGGCATCTCACTCTCTTTGAATCTTCTTTATCATGCTAAGAGGAGCAGGAAAAAGCAAAAAATTTCAGAATTGCACCTTGCAATGCGGAGAAATTACTGTTTGTGCATTTACAATATTCATTGATTTTTGCCATTGAAAAACGTCCAGAAATGATTGAAGCTACTGACTGAATGAAAGGAGCTGGCATCTCACTCTCTTTGAATCTTATCATGCTAAGAGGAGCAGGAGAAAGCAAAAAATTTCAGAATTGCACCTTGCAATGCGGAGAAATTACTGTTTGTGCATTTACAATATTCATTGATTTTTGCCATTGAAAAACATCGTTATTCATATACCAGAAATGTTTGAAGCTACTGACTGAATGAAAGGAGCTGGCATCTCACTCTCTTTGAATCTTCTTTATCATGCTAAGAGGAGCAGGAAAAAGCAAAAAATTTCAGAATTGCACCTTGCAATGCGGAGAAATTACTGTTTGTGCATTTACAATATTCATTGATTTTTGCCATTGAAAAACGTCCAGAAATGATTGAAGCTACTGACTGAATGAAAGGAGCTGGCATCTCACTCTCTTTGAATCTTCTTTATCATGCTAAGAGGAGCAGGAAAAAGCAAAAAATTTCAGAATTGCACCTTGCAATGCGGAGAAATTACTGTTTGTGCATTTACAATATTCATTGATTTTTGCCATTGAAAAACATCATGTTATTCATATACCAGAAATGTTTGAAGCTACTGACTGAATGAAAGGAGCTGGCATCTCACTCTCTTTGAATCTTCTTTATCATGCTAAGAGGAGCAGGAAAAAGCAAAAAATTTCAGAATTGCACCTTGCAATGCGGAGAAATTACTGTTTGTGCATTTACAATATTCATTGATTTTTGCCATTGAAAAACGTCCAGAAATGATTGAAGCTACTGACTGAATGAAAGGAGCTGGCATCTCACTCTCTTTGAATCTTCTTTATCATGCTAAGAGGAGCAGGAAAAAGCAAAAAATTTCAGAATTGCACCTTGCAATGCGGAGAAATTACTGTTTGTGCATTTACAATATTCATTGATTTTTGCCATTGAAAAACATCATGTTATTCATATACCAGAAATGTTTGAAGCTACTGACTGAATGAAAGGAGCTGGCATCTCACTCTCTTTGAATCTTCTTTATCATGCTAAGAGGAGCAGGAAAAAGCAAAAAATTTCAGAATTGCACCTTGCAATGCGGAGAAATTACTGTTTGTGCATTTACAATATTCATTGATTTTTGACATTGAAAAACGTCCAGAAATGATTGAAGCTACTGACTGAATGAAAGGAGCTGGCATCTCACTCTCTTTGAATCTTATCATGCTAAGAGGAGCAGGAGAAAGCAAAAAATTTCAGAATTGCACCTTGCAATGCGGAGAAATTACTGTTTGTGCATTTACAATATTCATTGATTTTTGCCATTGAAAAACATCATGTTATTCATATACCAGAAATGTTTGAAGCTACTGACTGAATGAAAGGAGCTGGCTTCTCACTCTCTTTGAATCTTCTTTATCATGCTAAGAGGAGCAGGAAAAAGCAAAAAATTTCAGAATTGCACCTTGCAATGCGGAGAAATTACTGTTTGTGCATTTACAATATTCATTGATTTTTGCCATTGAAAAATCGTCCAGAAATGATTGAAGCTACTGACTGAATGAAAGGAGCTGGCATCTCACTCTCTTTGAATCTTCTTTATCATGCTTAGAGGAGCAGGAAAAAGCAAAAAATTTCAGAATTGCACCTTGCAATGCGGAGAAATTACTGTTTGTGCATTTACAATATTCATCGATTTTTGCCATTGAAAAACATCATGTTATTCATATACCAGAAATGTTTGAAGCTACTGACTGAATGAAAGGAGCTGGCATCTCACTCTCTTTGAATCTTCTTTATCATGCTAAGAGGAGCAGGAAAAAGCAAAAAATTTCAGAATTGCACCTTGCAATGCGGAGAAATTACTGTTTGTGCATTTACAATATTCATTGATTTTTGCCATTGAAAAACGTCCAGAAATGATTGAAGCTACTGACTGAATGAAAGGAGCTGGCATCTCACTCTCTTTGAATCTTCTTTATCATGCTAAGAGGAGCAGGAAAAAGCAAAAAATTTCAGAATTGCACCTTGCAATGCGGAGAAATTACTGTTTGTGCATTTACAATATTCATTGATTTTTGCCATTGAAAAACGTCCAGAAATGATTGAAGCTACTGACTGAATGAAAGGAGCTGGCATCTCACTCTCTTTGAATCTTCTTTATCATGCTAAGAGGAGCAGGAGAAAGCAAAAAATTTCAGAATTGCACCTTGCAATGCGGAGAAATTACTGTTTGTGCATTTACAATATTCATTGATTTTTGCCATTGAAAAACATCATGTTATTCATATACCAGAAATGTTTGAAGCTACTGACTGAATGAAAGGAGCTGGCTTCTCACTCTCTTTGAATCTTCTTTATCATGCTAAGAGGAGCAGGAAAAAGCAAAAAATTTCAGAATTGCACCTTGCAATGCGGAGAAATTACTGTTTGTGCATTTACAATATTCATTGATTTTTGCCATTGAAAAACGTCCAGAAATGATTGAAGCTACTGACTGAATGAAAGGAGCTGGCATCTCACTCTCTTTGAATCTTCTTTATCATGCTAAGAGGAGCAGGAAAAAGCAAAAAATTTCAGAATTGCACCTTGCAATGCGGAGAAATTACTGTTTGTGCATTTACAATATTCATTGATTTTTGCCATTGAAAAACGTCCAGAAATGATTGAAGCTACTGACTGAATGAAAGGAGCTGGCATCTCACTCTTTGAATCTTCTTTATCATGCTAAGAGGAGCAGGAAAAAGCAAAAAATTTCAGAATTGCACCTTGCAATGCGGAGAAATTACTGTTTGTGCATTTACAATATTCATTGATTTTTGCCATTGAAAAACGTCCAGAAATGATTGAAGCTACTGACTGAATGAAAGGAGCTGGCATCTCACTCTCTTTGAATCTTCTTTATCATGCTAAGAGGAGCAGGAAAAAGCAAAAAATTTCAGAATTGCACCTTGCAATGCGGAGAAATTACTGTTTGTGCATTTACAATATTCATTGATTTTTGCCATTGAAAAACATCATGTTATTCATATACCAGAAATGATTGAAGCTACTGACTAAATGAAAGGAGCTGGCATCTCACTCTCTTTGAATCTTCTTTATCATACTAAGAGGAGCAGGAAAAAGCAAAAAATTTCAGAATTGCACCTTGCAATGCGGAGAAATTACTGTTTGTGCATTTACAATATTCATTGATTTTTGACATTGAAAAACGTCCAGAAATGATTGAAGCTACTGACTGAATGAAAGGAGCTGGCATCTCACTCTCTTTGAATCTTCTTTATCATGCTAAGAGGAGCAGGAAAAAGCAAAAAATTTCAGAATTGCACCTTGCAATGCGGAGAAATTACTGTTTGTGCATTTACAATATTCATTGATTTTTGCCATTGAAAAACGTCCAGAAATGATTGAAGCTACTGACTGAATGAAAGGAGCTGGCATCTCACTCTCTTTGAATCTTCTTTATCATGCTAAGAGGAGCAGGAAAAAGCAAAAAATTTCAGAATTGCACCTTGCAATGCGTAGAAATTACTGTTTGTGCATTTACAATATTCATTGATTTTTGCCATTGAAAAATGTCCAGAAATAATTGAACCTACTGACTGAATTAAAGGAGCTGGCATCTCACTCTCTTTGAATCTTCTTTATCATGCTAAGAGGAGCAGGAAAAAGCAAAAAATTTCAGAATTGCACCTTGCAATGCGGAGAAATTACTGTTTGTGCATTTACAATATTCATTGATTTTTGCCATTGAAAAACATCATGTTATTCATATACCAGAAATGTTTGAAGCTACTGACTGAATGAAAGGAGCTGGCATCTCACTCTCTTTGAATCTTCTTTATCATGCTAAGAGGAGCAGGAAAAAGCAAAAAATTTCAGAATTGCACCTTGCAATGCGGAGAAATTACTGTTTGTGCATTTACAATATTCATTGATTTTTGCCATTGAAAAATGTCCAGAAATGATTGAAGCTACTGACTGAATGAAAGGAGCTGGCATCTCACTCTCTTTGAATCTTCTTTATCATGCTAAGAGGAGCAGGAAAAAGCAAAAAATTTCAGAATTGCACCTTGCAATGCGGAGAAATTACTGTTTGTGCATTTACAATATTCATTGATTTTTGCCATTGAAAAACATCATGTTATTCATATACCAGAAATGTTTAAAGCTACTGACTGAATGAAAGGAGCAGGCATCTCACTCTCTTTGAATCTTCTTTATCATGCTAAGAGGAGCAGGAAAAAGCAAAAAATTTCAGAATTGCACCTTGCAATGCGGAGAAATTACTGTTTGTGCATTTACAATATTCATTGATTTTTGCCATTGAAAAACGTCCAGAAATGATTGAAGCTACTGACTGAAAGAAAGGAGCTGGCATCTCACTCTCTTTGAATCTTCTTTATCATGCTAAGACGAGCAGGAAAAAGCAAAAAATTTCAGAATTGCACCTTGCAATGCGGAGAAATTACTGTTTGTGCATCTACAATATTCATTGACTTTTGCCATTGAAAAACATGTTATTCATATACCAGAAATGTTTGAAGTTACTGACTGAATGAAAGGAGCTGGCATCTCAGTCTCTTTGAATCTTCTTTATCATGCTAAGAGGAGCAGGAAAAAGCAAAAAATTTCAGAATTGCACCTTGCAATGCGGAGAAATTACTGTTTGTGCATTTACAATATTCATTGATTTTTGCCATTGAAAAACATCATGTTATTCATATACCAGAAATGTTTGAAGCTACTGACTGAATGAAAGGAGCAGGCATCTCACTCTCTTTGAATCTTCTTTATCATGCTAAGAGGAGCAGGAAAAAGCAAAAAATTTCAGAATTGCACCTTGCAATGCGGAGAAATTACTGTTTGTGCATTTACAATATTCATTGATTTTTGCCATTGAAAAACATGTTATTCATATACCAGAAATGTTTGAAGCTACTGACTGAATGAAAGGAGCTGGCATCTCACTCTCTTTGAATCTTCTTTATCATGCTAAGAGGAGCAGGAAAAAGCAAAAAATTTCAGAATTGCACCTTGCAATGCGGAGAAATTACTGTTTGTGCATTTACAATATTCATTGATTTTTGCCATTGAAAAACGTCCAGAAGTGATTGAAGCTACTGACTGAATGAAAGGAGCTGGCATCTCACTCTCTTTGAATCTTCTTTATCATGCTAAGAGGAGCAGGAAAAAGCAAAAAATTTCAGAATTGCACCTTGCAATGCGGAGAAATTACTGTTTGTGCATTTACAATATTCATTGATTTTTGCCATTGAAAAACGTCCAGAAATGATTGAAGCTACTGACTGAATGAAAGGAGCTGGCATCTCACTCTCTTTGAATCTTCTTTATCATGCTAAGAGGAGCAGGAAAAAGCTAAAAATTTCAGAATTGCATCTTGCAATGCGGAGAAATTACTGTTTGTGCATTTACAATATTCATTGATTTTTGCCATTGAAAAACGTCCAGAAATGATTGAAGCTACTTACTGAATGAAAGGAGCTGGCATCTCACTCTCTTTGAATCTTCTTTATCATGCTAAGAGGAGCAGGAAAAAGCAAAAAATTTCAGAATTGCACCTTGCAATGCGGAGAAATTACTGTTTGTGCATTTACAATATTCATTGATTTTTGCCATTGAAAAACGTCCAGAAATGATTGAAGCTACTGACTGAATGAAAGGAGCTGGCATCTCACTCTCTTTGAATCTTCTTTATCATGCTAAGAGGAGCAGGAAAAAGCAAAAAATTTCAGAATTGCACCTTGCAATGCGGAGAAATTACTGTTTGTGCATTTACAATATTCATTGATTTTTGCCATTGAAAAACATCATGTTATTCATATACCAGAAATGTTTGAAGCTACTGACTGAATGAAAGGAGCTGGCATCTCACTCTCTTTGAATCTTCTTTATCATGCTAAGAGGAGCAGGAAAAAGCAAAAAATTTCAGAATTGCACCTTGCAATGCGGAGAAATTACTGTTTGTGCATTTACAATATTCATTGATTTTTGCCATTGAAAAACGTCCAGAAATGATTGAAGCTACTGACTGAATGAATGGAGCTGGCATCTCACTCTCTTTGAATCTTCTTTATCATGCTAAGAGGAGCAGGAAAAAGCAAAAAATTTCAGAATTGCACCTTGCAATGCGGAGAAATTACTGTTTGTGCATTTACAATATTCATTGATTTTTGCCATTGAAAAACATCATGTTATTCATATACCAGAAATGTTTGAAGCTACTGACTGAATGAAAGGAGCTGGCATCTCACTCTCTTTGAATCTTCTTTATCATGCTAAGAGGAGCAGGAAAAAGCAAAAAATTTCAGAATTGCACCTTGCAATGCGGAGAAATTACTGTTTGTGCATTTACAATATTCATTGATTTTTGCCATTGAAAAACGTCCAGAAATGATTGAAGCTACTGACTGAATGAAAGGAGCTGGCATCTCACTCTCTTTGAATCTTCTTTATCATGCTAAGAGGAGCAGGAAAAAGCAAAAAATTTCAGAATTGCACCTTGCAATGCGGAGAAATTACTGTTTGTGCATTTACAATATTCATTGATTTTTGCCATTGAAAAACATCATGTTATTCATATACCAGAAATGTTTGAAGCTACTGACTGAATGAAAGGAGCTGGCATCTCACTCTCTTTGAATCTTCTTTATCATGCTAAGAGGAGCAGGAAAAAGCAAAAAATTTCAGAATTGCACCTTGCAATGCGGAGAAATTACTGTTTGTGCATTTACAATATTCATTGATTTTTGCCATTGAAAAACGTCCAGAAATGATTGAAGCTACTGACTGAATGAAAGGAGCTGGCATCTCACTCTCTTTGAATATTCTTTATCATGCTAAGAGGAGCAGGAAAAAGCAAAAAATTTCAGAATTGCACCTTGCAATGCGGAGAAATTACTGTTTGTGCATTTACAATATTCATTGATTTTTGCCATTGAAAAACGTCCAGAAATGATTGAAGCTACTGACTGAATGAAAGGAGCTGGCATCTCACTCTCTTTGAATCTTATCATGCTAAGAGGAGCAGGAGAAAGCAAAAAATTTCAGAATTGCACCTTGCAATGCGGAGAAATTACTGTTTGTGCATTTACAATATTCATTGATTTTTGCCATTGAAAAACATCATGTTATTCATATACCAGAAATGTTTGAAGCTACTGACTGAATGAAAGGAGCTGGCTTCTCACTCTCTTTGAATCTTCTTTATCATGCTAAGAGGAGCAGGAAAAAGCAAAAAATTTCAGAATTGCACCTTGCAATGCGGAGAAATTACTGTTTGTGCATTTACAATATTCATTGATTTTTGCCATTGAAAAACGTCCAGAAATGATTGAAGCTACTGACTGAATGAAAGTTGCTGGCATCTCACTCTCTTTGAATCTTCTTTATCATGCTAAGAGGAGCAGGAAAAAGCAAAAAATTTCAGAATTGCACCTTGCAATGCGGAGAAATTACTGTTTGTGCATTTACAATATTCATTGATTTTTGCCATTGAAAAACATCATGTTATTCATATACCAGAAATGTTTGAAGCTACTGACTGAATGAAAGGAGCTGGCATCTCACTCTCTTTGAATCTTCTTTATCATGCTAAGAGGAGCAGGAAAAAGCAAAAAATTTCAGAATTGCACCTTGCAATGCGGAGAAATTACTGTTTGTGCATTTACAATATTCATTGATTTTTGCCATTGAAAAACGTCCAGAAATGATTGAAGCTACTGACTGAATGAAAGGAGCTGGCATCTCACTCTCTTTGAATCTTCTTTATCTTGCTAAGAGGAGCAGGAAAAAGCAAAAAATTTCAGAATTGCACCTTGCAATGCGGAGAAATTACTGTTTGTGCATTTACAATATTCATTGATTTTTGCCATTGAAAAACGTCCAGAAATGATTGAAGCTACTGACTGAATGAAAGGAGCTGGCATCTCACTCTCTTTGAATCTTCTTTATCATGCTAAGAGGAGCAGGAGAAAGCAAAAAATTTCAGAATTGCACCTTGCAATGCGGAGAAATTACTGTTTGTGCATTTACAATATTCATTGATTTTTGCCATTGAAAAACATCATGTTATTCATATACCAGAAATGTTTGAAGCTACTGACTGAATGAAAGGAGCTGGCTTCTCACTCTCTTTGAATCTTCTTTATCATGCTAAGAGGAGCAGGAAAAAGCAAAAAATTTCAGAATTGCACCTTGCAATGCGGAGAAATTACTGTTTGTGCATTTACAATATTCATTGATTTTTGCCATTGAAAAACGTCCAGAAATGATTGAAGCTACTGACTGAATGAAAGGAGCTGGCATCTCACTCTCTTTGAATCTTCTTTATCATGCTAAGAGGAGCAGGAAAAAGCAAAAAATTTCAGAATTGCACCTTGCAATGCGGAGAAATTACTGTTTGTGCATTTACAATATTCATTGATTTTTGCCATTGAAAAACGTCCAGAAATGATTGAAGCTACTGACTGAATGAAAGGAGCTGGCATCTCACTCTTTGAATCTTCTTTATCATGCTAAGAGGAGCAGGAAAAAGCAAAAAATTTCAGAATTGCACCTTGCAATGCGGTGAAATTACTCTTTGTGCATTTACAATATTCATTGATTTTTGCCATTGAAAAACGTCCAGAAATGATTGAAGCTACTGACTGAATGAAAGGAGCTGGCATCTCACTCTCTTTGAATCTTCTTTATCATGCTAAGAGGAGCAGGAAAAAGCAAAAAATTTCAGAATTGCACCTTGCAATGCGGAGAAATTACTGTTTGTGCATTTACAATATTCATTGATTTTTGCCATTGAAAAACATCATGTTATTCATATACCAGAAATGATTGAAGCTACTGACTAAATGAAAGGAGCTGGCATCTCACTCTCTTTGAATCTTCTTTATCATACTAAGAGGAGCAGGAAAAAGCAAAAAATTTCAGAATTGCACCTTGCAATGCGGAGAAATTACTGTTTGTGCATTTACAATATTCATTGATTTTTGACATTGAAAAACGTCCAGAAATGATTGAAGCTACTGACTGAATGAAAGGAGCTGGCATCTCACTCTCTTTGAATCTTCTTTATCATGCTAAGAGGAGCAGGAAAAAGCAAAAAATTTCAGAATTGCACCTTGCAATGCGGAGAAATTACTGTTTGTGCATTTACAATATTCATTGATTTTTGCCATTGAAAAACGTCCAGAAATGATTGAAGCTACTGACTGAATGAAAGGAGCTGGCATCTCACTCTCTTTGAATCTTCTTTATCATGCTAAGAGGAGCAGGAAAAAGCAAAAAATTTCAGAATTGCACCTTGCAATGCGGAGAAATTACTGTTTGTGCATTTACAATATTCATTGATTTTTGCCATTGAAAAACATCATGTTATTCATATACCAGAAATGTTTGAAGATACTGACTGAATGAAATGAGCAGGCATCTCACTCTCTTTGAATCTTCTTTATCATGCTAAGAGGAGCAGGAAAAAGCAAAAAATTTCAGAATTGCACCTTGCAATGCGGAGAAATTACTGTTTGTGCATTTACAATATTCATTGATTTTTGCCATTGAAAAACGTCCAGAAATGATTGAAGCTACTGACTCAATGAAAGGAGCTGGCATCTCACTCTCTTTGAATCTTCTTTATCATGCTAAGAGGAGCAGGAAAAAGCAAAAAATTTCAGAATTGCACCTTGCAATGCGTAGAAATTACTGTTTGTGCATTTACAATATTCATTGATTTTTGCCATTGAAAAATGTCCAGAAATAATTGAACCTACTGACTGAATTAAAGGAGCTGGCATCTCACTCTCTTTGAATCTTCTTTATCATGCTAAGAGGAGCAGGAAAAAGCAAAAAATTTCAGAATTGCACCTTGCAATGCGGAGAAATTACTGTTTGTGCATTTACAATATTCATTGATTTTTGCCATTGAAAAATGTCCAGAAATGATTGAAGCTACTGACTGAATGAAAGGAGCTGGCATCTCACTCTCTTTGAATCTTCTTTATCATGCTAAGAGGAGCAGGAAAAAGCAAAAAATTTCAGAATTGCACCTTGCAATGCGGAGAAATTACTGTTTGTGCATTTACAATATTCATTGATTTTTGCCATTGAAAAACATCATGTTATTCATATACCAGAAATGTTTGAAGCTACTGACTGAATGAAAGGAGCAGGCATCTCACTCTCTTTGAATCTTCTTTATCATGCTAAGAGGAGCAGGAAAAAGCAAAAAATTTCAGAATTGCACCTTGCAATGCGGAGAAATTACTGTTTGTGCATTTACAATATTCATTGATTTTTGCCATTGAAAAACGTCCAGAAATGATTGAAGCTACTGACTGAAAGAAAGGAGCTGGCATCTCACTCTCTTTGAATCTTCTTTATCATGCTAAGACGAGCAGGAAAAAGCAAAAAATTTCAGAATTGCACCTTGCAATGCGGAGAAATTACTGTTTGTGCATCTACAATATTCATTGACTTTTGCCATTGAAAAACATGTTATTCATATACCAGAAATGTTTGAAGCTACTGACTGAATGAAAGGAGCTGGCATCTCACTCTCTTTGAATCTTCTTTATCATGCTAAGAGGAGCAGGAAAAAGCAAAAAATTTCAGAATTGCACCTTGCAATGCGGAGAAATTACTGTTTGTGCATTTACAATATTCATTGATTTTTGCCATTGAAAAACATCATGTTATTCATATACCAGAAATGTTTGAAGCTACTGACTGAATGAAAGGAGCTGGCATCTCACTCTCTTTGAATCTTCTTTATCATGCTAAGAGGAGCAGGAAAAAGCAAAAAATTTCAGAATTGCACCTTGCAATGCGGAGAAATTACTGTTTGTGCATTTACAATATTCATTGATTTTTGCCATTGAAAAACGTCCAGAAATGATTGAAGCTACTGACTGAATGAAAGGAGCTGGCATCTCACTCTCTTTGAATCTTCTTTATCATGCTAAGAGGAGCAGGAAAAAGCAAAAAATTTCAGAATTGCACCTTGCAATGCGGAGAAATTACTGTTTGTGCATTTACAATATTCATTGATTTTTGCCATTGAAAAACGTCCAGAAATGATTGAAGCTACTGACTGAATGAAAGGAGCTGGCATCTCACTCTCTTTGAATCTTCTTTATCATGCTAAGAGGAGCAGGAAAAAGCAAAAAATTTCAGAATTGCACCTTGCAATGCGGAGAAATTACTGTTTGTGCATTTACAATATTCATTGATTTTTGCCATTGAAAAACATCATGTTATTCATATACCAGAAATGTTTGAAGATACTGACTGAATGAAAGGAGCAGGCATCTCACTCTCTTTGAATCTTCTTTATCATGCTAAGAGGAGCAGGAAAAAGCAAAAAATTTCAGAATTGCACCTTGCAATGCGGAGAAATTACTGTTTGTGCATTTACAATATTCATTGATTTTTGCCATTGAAAAACGTCCAGAAATGATTGAAGCTACTGACTGAATGAAAGGAGCTGGCATCTCACTCTCTTTGAATCTTCTTTATCATGCTAAGAGGAGCAGGAAAAAGCAAAAAATTTCAGAATTGCACCTTGCAATGCGGAGAAATTACTGTTTGTGCATTTACAATATTCATTGATTTTTGCCATTGAAAAATGTCCAGAAATGATTGAAGCTACTGACTGAATGAAAGGAGCTGGCATCTCACTCTCTTTGAATCTTCTTTATCATGCTAAGAGGAGCAGGAAAAAGCAAAAAATTTCAGAATTGCACCTTGCAATGCGGAGAAATTACTGTTTGTGCATTTACAATATTCATTGATTTTTGCCATTGAAAAACATCATGTTATTCATATACCAGAAATGTTTGAAGCTACTGACTGAATGAAAGGAGCAGGCATCTCACTCTCTTTGAATCTTCTTTATCATGCTAAGAGGAGCAGGAAAAAGCAAAAAATTTCAGAATTGCACCTTGCAATGCGGAGAAATTACTGTTTGTGCATTTACAATATTCATTGATTTTTGCCATTGAAAAACGTCCAGAAATGATTGAAGCTACTGACTGAAAGAAAGGAGCTGGCATCTCACTCTCTTTGAATCTTCTTTATCATGCTAAGACGAGCAGGAAAAAGCAAAAAATTTCAGAATTGCACCTTGCAATGCGGAGAAATTACTGTTTGTGCATCTACAATATTCATTGACTTTTGCCATTGAAAAACATGTTATTCATATACCAGAAATGTTTGAAGCTACTGACTGAATGAAAGGAGCTGGCATCTCACTCTCTTTGAATCTTCTTTATCATGCTAAGAGGAGCAGGAAAAAGCAAAAAATTTCAGAATTGCACCTTGCAATGCGAAGAAATTACTGTTTGTGCATTTACAATATTCATTGATTTTTGCCTTTGAAAAACATCATGTTATTAATATACCAGAAATGTTTGAAGCTACTGACTGAATGAAAGGAGCTGGCATCTCACTCTCTTTGAATCTTCTTTATCATGCTAAGAGGAGCAGGAAAAAGCAAAAAATTTCAGAATTGCACCTTGCAATGCGGAGAAATTACTGTTTGTGCATTTACAATATTCATTGATTTTTGCCATTGAAAAACGTCCAGAAATGATTGAAGCTACTGACTGAATGAAAGGAGCTGGCATCTCACTCTCTTTGGATCTTCTTTATCATGCTAAGAGGAGCAGGAAAAAGCAAAAAAATTCAGAATTGCACCTTGCAATGCGGAGAAATTACTGTTTGTGCATTTACAATATTCATTGATTTTTGCCATTGAAAAACGTCCAGAAATGATTGAAGCTACTGACTGAATGAAAGGAGCTGGCATCTCACTCTCTTTGAATCTTCTTTATCATGCTAAGAGGAGCAGGAAAAAGCAAAAAATTTCAGAATTGCACCTTGCAATGCGGAGAAATTACTGTTTGTGCATTTACAATATTCATTGATTTTTGCCATTGAAAAACATCATGTTATTCATATACCAGAAATGTTTGAAGCTACTGACTGAATGAAAGGAGCAGGCATCTCACTCTCTTTGAATCTTCTTTATCATGCTAAGAGGAGCAGGAAAAAGCAAAAAATTTCAGAATTGCACCTTGCAATGCGGAGAAATTACTGTTTGTGCATTTACAATATTCATTGATTTTTGCCATTGAAAAACGTCCAGAAATGATTGAAGCTACTGACTGAATGAAAGGAGCTGGCATCTCACTCTCTTTGAATCTTCTTTATCATGCTAAGAGGAGCAGGAAAAAGCAAAAAATTTCAGAATTGCACCTTGCAATGCGGAGAAATTACTGTTTGTGCATTTACAATATTCATTGACTTTTGCCATTGAAAAACATGTTATTCATATACCAGAAATGTTTGAAGCTACTGACTGAATGAAAGGAGCTGGCATCTCACTCTCTTTGAATCTTCTTTATCATGCTAAGAGGAGCAGGAAAAAGCAAAAAATTTCAGAATTGCACCTTGCAATGCGGAGAAATTACTGTTTGTGCATTTACAATATTCATTGATTTTTGCCATTGAAAAACATCATGTTATTCATATACCAGAAATGTTTGAAGCTACTGACTGAATGAAAGGAGCAGGCATCTCACTCTCTTTGCATCTTCTTTATCATGCTAAGAGGAGCAGGAAAAAGCAAAAAATTTCAGAATTGCACCTTGCAATGCGGAGAAATTACTGTTTGTGCATTTACAATATTCATTGATTTTTGACATTGAAAAACGTCCAGAAATGATTGAAGCTACTGACTGAATGAAAGGAGCTGGCATCTCACTCTCTTTGAATCTTCTTTATCATGCTAAGAGGAGCAGGAAAAAGCAAAAAATTTCAGAATTGCACCTTGCAATGCGGAGAAATTACTGTTTGTGCATTTACAATATTCATTGATTTTTGCCATTGAAAAACATCATGTTATTCATATACCAGAAATGTTTGAAGCTACTGACTGAATGAAAGGAGCTGGCATCTCACTCTCTTTGAATCTTCTTTATCATGCTAAGAGGAGCAGGAAAAAGCAAAAAATTTCAGAATTGCACCTTGCAATGCGGAGAAATTACTGTTTGTGCATTTACAATATTCATTGATTTTTGCCATTGAAAAACGTCCAGAAATGATTGAAGCTACTGACTGAATGAAAGGAGCTGGCATCTCACTCTCTTTGAATCTTCTTTATCATGCTAAGAGGAGCAGGAAAAAGCAAAAAATTTCAGAATTGCACCTTGCAATGCGGAGAAATTACTGTTTGTGCATTTACAATATTCATTGATTTTTGCCATTGAAAAACATGTTATTCATATACCAGAAATGTTTGAAGCTACTGACTGAATGAAAGGAGCTGGCATCTCACTCTCTTTGAATCTTCTTTATCATGCTAAGAGGAGCAGGTAAAAGCAAAAAATTTCAGAATTGCACCTTGCAATGCGGAGAAATTACTGTTTGTGCATTTACAATATTCATTGATTTTTGCCATTGAAAAACATCATGTTATTCATATACCAGAAATGTTTGAAGCTACTGACTGAATGAAAGGAGCTGGCATCTCACTCTCTTTGAATCTTCTTTATCATGCTAAGAGGAGCAGGAAAAAGCAAAAAATGTCAGAATTGCACCTTGCAATGCGGAGAAATTACTGTTTGTGCATTTACAATATTCATTGATTTTTGCCATTGAAAAACGTCCAGAAATGATTGAAGCTACTGACTGAATGAAAGGAGCTGGCATCTCACTCTCTTTGAATCTTCTTTATCATGCTAAGAGGAGCAGGAAAAAGCAAAAAATTTCAGAATTGCATCTTGCAATGCGGAGAAATTACTGTTTGTGCATTTACAATATTCATTGATTTTTGCCATTGAAAAACGTCCAGAAATGATTGAAGCTACTGACTGAATGAAAGGAGCTGGCATCTCACTCTCTTTGAATCTTCTTTATCATGCTAAGAGGAGCAGGAAAAAGCAAAAAATTTCAGAATTGCACCTTGCAATGCGGAGAAATTACTGTTTGTGCATTTACAATATTCATTGATTTTTGCCATTGAAAAACGTCCAGAAATGATTGAAGCTACTGACTGAATGAAAGGAGCTGGCATCTCACTCTCTTTGAATCTTCTTTATCATGCTAAGAGGAGCAGGAAAAAGCAAAAAAATTCAGAATTGCACCTTGCAATGCGGAGAAATTACTGTTTGTGCATTTACAATATTCATTGATTTTTGCCATTGAAAAACATCATGTTATTCATATACCAGAAATGTTTGAAGCTACTGACTGAATGAAAGGAGCTGGCATCTCACTCTCTTTGAATCTTTTTTATCATGCTAAGAGGAGCAGGAAAAAGCAAAAAATTTCAGAATTGCACCTTGCAATGCGGAGAAATTACTGTTTGTGCATTTACAATATTCATTGATTTTTGCCATTGAAAAACGTCCAGAAATGATTGAAGCTACTGACTGAATGAAAGGAGCTGGCATCTCACTCTCTTTGAATCTTCTTTATCATGCTAAGAGGAGCAGGAAAAAGCAAAAAATTTCAGAATTGCACCTTGCAATGCGGAGAAATTACTGTTTGTGCATTTACAATATTCATTGATTTTTGCCATTGAAAAACATCCAGAAATGATTGAAGCTACTGACTGAATGAAAGGAGCTGGCATCTCACTCTTTGAATCTTCTTTATCATGCTAAGAGGAGCAGGAAAAAGCAAAAAATTTCAGAATTGCACCTTGCAATGCGGAGAAATTACTGTTTGTGCATTTACAATATTCATTGATTTTTGCCATTGAAAAACGTCCAGAAATGATTGAAGCTACTGACTGAATGAAAGGAGCTGGCATCTCACTCTCTTTGAATCTTCTTTATCATGCTAAGAGGAGCAGGAAAAAGCAAAAAATTTCAGAATTGCACCTTGCAATGCGGAGAAATTACTGTTTGTGCATTTACAATATTCATTGACTTTTGCCATTGAAAAACATGTTATTCATATACCAGAAATGTTTGAAGCTACTGACTGAATGAAAGGAGCTGGCATCTCACTCTCTTTGAATCTTCTTTATCATGCTAAGAGGAGCAGGAAAAAGCAAAAAATTTCAGAATTGCACCTTGCAATGCGGAGAAATTACTGTTTGTGCATTTACAATATTCATTGATTTTTGCCATTGAAAAACATCATGTTATTCATATACCAGAAATGTTTGAAGCTACTGACTGAATGACAGGAGCAGGCATCTCACTCTCTTTGAATCTTCTTTATCATGCTAAGAGGAGCAGGAAAAAGCAAAAAATTTCAGAATTGCGCCTTGCAATGCGGAGAAATTACTGTTTGTGCATTTACAATATTCATTGATTTTTGCCATTGAAAAACGTCCAGAAATGATTGAAGCTACTGACTGAATGAAAGGAGCTGGCATCTCACTCTCTTTGAATCTTCTTTATCATGCTAAGAGGAGCAGGAAAAAGCAAAAAATTTCTGAATTGCACCTTGCAATGCGGAGAAATTACTGTTTGTGCATTTACAATATTCATTGATTTTTGCCATTGAAAAACATCATGTTATTCATATACCAGAAATGTTTGAAGCTACTGACTGAATGAAAGGAGCTGGCATCTCACTCTCTTTGAATCTTCTTTATCATGCTAAGAGGAGCAGGAAAAAGCAAAAAAATTCAGAATTGCACCTTGCAATGCGGAGAAATTACTGTTTGTGCATTTACAATATTCATTGATTTTTGCCATTGAAAAACATGTTATTCATATACCAGAAATGTTTGAAGCTACTGACTGAATGAAAGGAGCTGGCATCTCACTCTCTTTGAATCTTCTTTATCATGCTAAGAGGAGCAGGAAAAAGCAAAAAATTTCAGAATTGCACCTTGCAATGCGGAGAAATTACTGTTTGTGCATTTACAATATTCATTGATTTTGCCATTGAAAAACATCATGTTATTCATATACCAGAAACGTTTGAAGCTACTGACTGAATGAAAGGAGCTGGCATCTCACTCTCTTTGAATCTTCTTTATCATGCTAAGAGGAGCAGGAAAAAGCAAAAAAATTCAGAATTGCACCTTGCAATGCGGAGAAATTACTGTTTGTGCATTTACAATATTCATTGATTTTTGCCATTGAAAAACGTCCAGAAATGATTGAAGCTACTGACTGAATGAAAGGAGCTGGCATCTCACTCTCTTTGAATCTTCTTTATCATGCTAAGAGGAGCAGGAAAAAGCAAAAAATTTCAGAATTGCACCTTGCAATGCGAAGAAATTACTGTTTGTGCATTTACAATATTCATTGATTTTTGCCATTGAAAAACATCATGTTATTCATATACCAGAAATGATTGAAGCTACTGACTGAATGAAAGGAGCTGGCATCTCACTCTCTTTGAATCTTCTTTATCATGCTAAGAGGAGCAGGAAAAAGCAAAAAATTTCAGAATTGCACCTTGCAATGCGGAGAAATTACTGTTTGTGCATTTACAATATTCATTGATTTTTACCATTGAAAAACGTCCAGAAATGATTGAAGCTACTGACTGACTGAAAGGAGCTGGCATCTCACTCTCTTTGAATCTTCTTTATCATGCTAAGAGGAGCAGGAAAAAGCAAAAAATTTCAGAATTGCATCTTGCAATGCGGAGAAATTACTGTTTGTGCATTTACAATATTCATTGATTTTTGCCATTGAAAAACGTCCAGAAATGATTGAAGCTACTGACTGAATGAAAGGAGCTGGCATCTCACTCTCTTTGAATCTTCTTTATCATGCTAAGAGGAGCAGGAAAAAGCAAAAAATTTCAGAATTGCACCTTGCAATGCGGAGAAATTACTGTTTGTGCATTTACAATATTCATTGATTTTTGCCATTGAAAAACGTCCAGAAATGATTGAAGCTACTGACTGAATGAAAGGAGCTGGCATCTCACTCTCTTTGAATCTTCTTTATCATGCTAAGAGGAGCAGGAAAAAGCAAAAAATTTCAGAATTGCACCTTGCAATGCGGAGAAATTACTGTTTGTGCATTTACAATATTCATTGATTTTTGCCATTGAAAAACATCATGTTATTCATATACCAGAAATGTTTGAAGCTACTGTCTGAATGAAAGGAGCAGGCATCTCACTCTCTTTGAATCTTCTTTATCATGCTAAGAGGAGCAGGAAAAAGCAAAAAATTTCAGAATTGCACCTTGCAATGCGGAGAAATTACTGTATGTGCATTTACAATATTCATTGATTTTTGCCATTGAAAAACTTCCAGAAATGATTGAAGCTACTGACTGAATGAAAGGAGCTGGCATCTCACTCTCTTTGAATCTTCTTTATCATGCTAAGAGGAGCAGGAAAAAGCAAAAAATTTCAGAATTGCACCTTGCAATGCGGAGAAATTACTGTTTGTGCATTTACAATATTCATTGACTTTTGCCATTGAAAAACATGTTATTCATATACCAGAAATGTTTGAAGCTACTGACTGAATGAAAGGAGCTGGCATCTCACTCTCTTTGAATCTTCTTTATCATGCTAAGAGGAGCAGGAAAAAGCAAAAAATTTCAGAATTGCACCTTGCAATGCGGAGAAATTACTGTTTGTGCATTTACAATATTCATTGATTTTTGCCATTGAAAAACATCATGTTATTCATATACCAGAAATGTTTGAAGCTACTGACTGAATGAAAGGAGCAGGCATCTCACTCTCTTTGAATCTTCTTTATCATGCTAAGAGGAGCAGGAAAAAGCAAAAAATTTCAGAATTGCACCTTGCAATGCGGAGAAATTACTGTTTGTGCATTTACAATATTCATTGATTTTTACCATTGAAAAACGTCCAGAAATGATTGAAGCTACTGACTGAATGAAAGGAGCTGGCATCTCACTCTCTTTGAATCTTCTTTATCATGCTAAGAGGAGCAGGAAAAAGCAAAAAATTTCAGAATTGCATCTTGCAATGCGGAGAAATTACTGTTTGTGCATTTACAATATTCATTGATTTTTGCCATTGAAAAACGTCCAGAAATGATTGAAGCTACTGACTGAATGAAAGGAGCTGGCATCTCACTCTCTTTGAATCTTCTTTATCATGCTAAGAGGAGCAGGAAAAAGCAAAAAATTTCAGAATTGCACCTTGCAATGCGGAGAAATTACTGTTTGTGCATTTACAATATTCATTGATTTTTGCCATTGAAAAATGTCCAGAAATGATTGAAGCTACTGACTGAATGAAAGGAGCTGGCATCTCACTCTCTTTGAATCTTCTTTATCATGCTAAGAGGAGCAGGAAAAAGCAAAAAATTTCAGAATTGCACCTTGCAATGCGGAGAAATTACTGTTTGTGCATTTACAATATTCATTGATTTTTGCCATTGAAAAACATCATGTTATTCATATACCAGAAATGTTTGAAGCTACTGTCTGAATGAAAGGAGCAGGCATCTCACTCTCTTTGAATCTTCTTTATCATGCTAAGAGGAGCAGGAAAAAGCAAAAAATTTCAGAATTGCACCTTGCAATGCGGAGAAATTACTGTTTGTGCATTTACAATATTCATTGATTTTTGCCATTGAAAAACGTCCAGAAATGATTGAAGCTACTGACTGAATGAAAGGAGCTGGCATCTCACTCTCTTTGAATCTTCTTTATCATGCTAAGAGGAGCAGGAAAAAGCAAAAAATTTCAGAATTGCACCTTGCAATGCGGAGAAATTACTGTTTGTGCATTTACAATATTCATTGACTTTTGCCATTGAAAAACATGTTATTCATATACCAGAAATGTTTGAAGCTACTGACTGAATGAAAGGAGCTGGCATCTCACTCTCTTTGAATCTTCTTTATCATGCTAAGAGGAGCAGGAAAAAGCAAAAAATTTCAGAATTGCACCTTGCAATGCGGAGAAATTACTGTTTGTGCATTTACAATATTCATTGATTTTTGCCATTGAAAAACATCATGTTATTCATATACCAGAAATGTTTGAAGCTACTGACTGAATGAAAGGAGCAGGCATCTCACTCTCTTTGAATCTTCTTTATCATGCTAAGAGGAGCAGGAAAAAGCAAAAAATTTCAGAATTGCACCTTGCAATGCGGAGAAATTACTGTTTGTGCATTTACAATATTCATTGATTTTTGCCATTGAAAAACGTCCAGAAATGATTGAAGCTACTGACTGAATGAAAGGAGCTGGCATCTCACTCTCTTTGAATCTTCTTTATCATGCTAAGAGGAGCAGGAAAAAGCAAAAAATTTCAGAATTGCACCTTGCAATGCGGAGAAATTACTGTTTGTGCATTTACAATATTCATTGATTTTTGCCATTGAAAAACATCATGTTATTCATATACCAGAAATGTTTGAAGCTACTGACTGAATGAAAGGAGCTGGCATCTCACTCTCTTTGAATCTTCTTTATCATGCTAAGAGGAGCAGGAAAAAGCAAAAAATTTCAGAATTGCACCTTGCAATGCGGAGAAATTACTGTTTGTGCATTTACAATATTCATTGATTTTTGCCATTGAAAAACGTCCAGAAATGATTGAAGCTACTGACTGAATGAAAGGAGCTGGCATCTCACTCTCTTTGAATCTTCTTTATCATGCTAAGAGGAGCAGGAAAAAGCAAAAAATTTCAGAATTGCACCTTGCAATGCGGAGAAATTACTGTTTGTGCATTTACAATATTCATTGATTTTTGCCATTGAAAAACATGTTATTCATATACCAGAAATGTTTGAAGCTACTGACTGAATGAAAGGAGCTGGCATCTCACTCTCTTTGAATCTTCTTTATCATGCTAAGAGGAGCAGGAAAAAGCAAAAAATTTCAGAATTGCACCTTGCAATGCGGAGAAATTACTGTTTGTGCATTTACAATATTCATTGATTTTTGCCATTGAAAAACGTCCAGAAATGATTGAAGCTACTGACTGAATGAAAGGAGCTGGCATCTCACTCTCTTTGAATCTTCTTTATCATGCTAAGAGGAGCAGGAAAAAGCAAAAAATTTCAGAATTGCACCTTGCAATGCGGAGAAATTACTGTTTGTGCATTTACAATATTCATTGATTTTTGCCATTGAAAAACATCATGTTATTCATATACCAGAAATGTTTGAAGCTACTGACTGAATGAAAGGAGCTGGCATCTCACTCTCTTTGAATCTTCTTTATCATGCTAAGAGGAGCAGGAAAAAGCAAAAAATTTCAGAATTGCACCTTGCAATGCGGAGAAATTACTGTTTGTGCATTTACAATATTCATTGATTTTTGCCATTGAAAAACATCATGTTATTCATATACCAGAAATGTTTGAAGCTACTGACTGAATGAAAGGAGCAGGCATCTCACTCTCTTTGAATCTTCTTTATCATGCTAAGAGGAGCAGGAAAAAGCAAAAAATTTCAGAATTGCACCTTGCAATGCGGAGAAATTACTGTTTGTGCATTTACAATATTCATTGATTTTTACCATTGAAAAACGTCCAGAAATGATTGAAGCTACTGACTGAATGAAAGGAGCTGGCATCTCACTCTCTTTGAATCTTCTTTATCATGCTAAGAGGAGCAGGAAAAAGCAAAAAATTTCAGAATTGCATCTTGCAATGCGGAGAAATTACTGTTTGTGCATTTACAATATTCATTGATTTTTGCCATTGAAAAACGTCCAGAAATGATTGAAGCTACTGACTGAATGAAAGGAGCTGGCATCTCACTCTCTTTGAATCTTCTTTATCATGCTAAGAGGAGCAGGAAAAAGCAAAAAATTTCAGAATTGCACCTTGCAATGCGGAGAAATTACTGTTTGTGCATTTACAATATTCATTGATTTTTGCCATTGAAAAATGTCCAGAAATGATTGAAGCTACTGACTGAATGAAAGGAGCTGGCATCTCACTCTCTTTGAATCTTCTTTATCATGCTAAGAGGAGCAGGAAAAAGCAAAAAATTTCAGAATTGCACCTTGCAATGCGGAGAAATTACTGTTTGTGCATTTACAATATTCATTGATTTTTGCCATTGAAAAACATCATGTTATTCATATACCAGAAATGTTTGAAGCTACTGTCTGAATGAAAGGAGCAGGCATCTCACTCTCTTTGAATCTTCTTTATCATGCTAAGAGGAGCAGGAAAAAGCAAAAAATTTCAGAATTGCACCTTGCAATGCGGAGAAATTACTGTTTGTGCATTTACAATATTCATTGATTTTTGCCATTGAAAAACGTCCAGAAATGATTGAAGCTACTGACTGAATGAAAGGAGCTGGCATCTCACTCTCTTTGAATCTTCTTTATCATGCTAAGAGGAGCAGGAAAAAGCAAAAAATTTCAGAATTGCACCTTGCAATGCGGAGAAATTACTGTTTGTGCATTTACAATATTCATTGACTTTTGCCATTGAAAAACATGTTATTCATATACCAGAAATGTTTGAAGCTACTGACTGAATGAAAGGAGCTGGCATCTCACTCTCTTTGAATCTTCTTTATCATGCTAAGAGGAGCAGGAAAAAGCAAAAAATTTCAGAATTGCACCTTGCAATGCGGAGAAATTACTGTTTGTGCATTTACAATATTCATTGATTTTTGCCATTGAAAAACATCATGTTATTCATATACCAGAAATGTTTGAAGCTACTGACTGAATGAAAGGAGCAGGCATCTCACTCTCTTTGAATCTTCTTTATCATGCTAAGAGGAGCAGGAAAAAGCAAAAAATTTCAGAATTGCACCTTGCAATGCGGAGAAATTACTGTTTGTGCATTTACAATATTCATTGATTTTTGCCATTGAAAAACGTCCAGAAATGATTGAAGCTACTGACTGAATGAAAGGAGCTGGCATCTCACTCTCTTTGAATCTTCTTTATCATGCTAAGAGGAGCAGGAAAAAGCAAAAAATTTCAGAATTGCACCTTGCAATGCGGAGAAATTACTGTTTGTGCATTTACAATATTCATTGATTTTTGCCATTGAAAAACATCATGTTATTCATATACCAGAAATGTTTGAAGCTACTGACTGAATGAAAGGAGCTGGCATCTCACTCTCTTTGAATCTTCTTTATCATGCTAAGAGGAGCAGGAAAAAGCAAAAAATTTCAGAATTGCACCTTGCAATGCGGAGAAATTACTGTTTGTGCATTTACAATATTCATTGATTTTTGCCATTGAAAAACGTCCAGAAATGATTGAAGCTACTGACTGAATGAAAGGAGCTGGCATCTCACTCTCTTTGAATCTTCTTTATCATGCTAAGAGGAGCAGGAAAAAGCAAAAAATTTCAGAATTGCACCTTGCAATGCGGAGAAATTACTGTTTGTGCATTTACAATATTCATTGATTTTTGCCATTGAAAAACATGTTATTCATATACCAGAAATGTTTGAAGCTACTGACTGAATGAAAGGAGCTGGCATCTCACTCTCTTTGAATCTTCTTTATCATGCTAAGAGGAGCAGGAAAAAGCAAAAAATTTCAGAATTGCACCTTGCAATGCGGAGAAATTACTGTTTGTGCATTTACAATATTCATTGATTTTTGCCATTGAAAAACATCATGTTATTCATATACCAGAAATGTTTGAAGCTACTGACTGAATGAAAGGAGCTGGCATCTCACTCTCTTTGAATCTTCTTTATCATGCTAAGAGGAGCAGGAAAAAGCAAAAAATGTCAGAATTGCACCTTGCAATGCGGAGAAATTACTGTTTGTGCATTTACAATATTCATTGATTTTTGCCATTGAAAAACGTCCAGAAATGATTGAAGCTACTGACTGAATGAAAGGAGCTGGCATCTCACTCTCTTTGAATCTTCTTTATCATGCTAAGAGGAGCAGGAAAAAGCAAAAAATTTCAGAATTGCATCTTGCAATGCGGAGAAATTACTGTTTGTGCATTTACAATATTCATTGATTTTTGCCATTGAAAAACGTCCAGAAATGATTGAAGCTACTGACTGAATGAAAGGAGCTGGCATCTCACTCTCTTTGAATCTTCTTTATCATGCTAAGAGGAGCAGGAAAAAGCAAAAAATTTCAGAATTGCACCTTGCAATGCGGAGAAATTACTGTTTGTGCATTTACAATATTCATTGATTTTTGCCATTGAAAAACGTCCAGAAATGATTGAAGCTACTGACTGAATGAAAGGAGCTGGCATCTCACTCTCTTTGAATCTTCTTTATCATGCTAAGAGGAGCAGGAAAAAGCAAAAAATTTCAGAATTGCACCTTGCAATGCGGAGAAATTACTGTTTGTGCATTTACAATATTCATTGATTTTTGCCATTGAAAAACATCATGTTATTCATATACCAGAAATGTTTGAAGCTACTGACTGAATGAAAGGAGCTGGCATCTCACTCTCTTTGAATCTTTTTTATCATGCTAAGAGGAGCAGGAAAAAGCAAAAAATTTCAGAATTGCACCTTGCAATGCGGAGAAATTACTGTTTGTGCATTTACAATATTCATTGATTTTTGCCATTGAAAAACGTCCAGAAATGATTGAAGCTACTGACTGAATGAAAGGAGCTGGCATCTCACTCTCTTTGAATCTTCTTTATCATGCTAAGAGGAGCAGGAAAAAGCAAAAAATTTCAGAATTGCACCTTGCAATGCGGAGAAATTACTGTTTGTGCATTTACAATATTCATTGATTTTTGCCATTGAAAAACGTCCAGAAATGATTGAAGCTACTGACTGAATGAAAGGAGCTGGCATCTCACTCTCTTTGAATCTTCTTTATCATGCTAAGAGGAGCAGGAAAAAGCAAAAAATTTCAGAATTGCACCTTGCAATGCGGAGAAATTACTGTTTGTGCATTTACAATATTCATTGATTTTTGCCATTGAAAAACGTCCAGAAATGATTGAAGCTACTGACTGAATGAAAGGAGCTGGCATCTCACTCTCTTTGAATCTTCTTTATCATGCTAAGAGGAGCAGGAAAAAGCAAAAAATTTCAGAATTGCACCTTGCAATGCGGAGAAATTACTGTTTGTGCATTTACAATATTCATTGACTTTTGCCATTGAAAAACATGTTATTCATATACCAGAAATGTTTGAAGCTACTGACTGAATGAAAGGAGCTGGCATCTCACTCTCTTTGAATCTTCTTTATCATGCTAAGAGGAGCAGGAAAAAGCAAAAAATTTCAGAATTGCACCTTGCAATGCGGAGAAATTACTGTTTGTGCATTTACAATATTCATTGATTTTTGCCATTGAAAAACATCATGTTATTCATATACCAGAAATGTTTGAAGCTACTGACTGAATGAAAGGAGCAGGCATCTCACTCTCTTTGAATCTTCTTTATCATGCTAAGAGGAGCAGGAAAAAGCAAAAAATTTCAGAATTGCGCCTTGCAATGCGGAGAAATTACTGTTTGTGCATTTACAATATTCATTGATTTTTGCCATTGAAAAACGTCCAGAAATGATTGAAGCTACTGACTGAATGAAAGGAGCTGGCATCTCACTCTCTTTGAATCTTCTTTATCATGCTAAGAGGAGCAGGAAAAAGCAAAAAATTTCAGAATTGCACCTTGCAATGCGGAGAAATTACTGTTTGTGCATTTACAATATTCATTGATTTTTGCCATTGAAAAACATCATGTTATTCATATACCAGAAATGTTTGAAGCTACTGACTGAATGAAAGGAGCTGGCATCTCACTCTCTTTGAATCTTCTTTATCATGCTAAGAGGAGCAGGAAAAAGCAAAAAATTTCAGAATTGCACCTTGCAATGCGGAGAAATTACTGTTTGTGCATTTACAATATTCATTGATTTTTGCCATTGAAAAACGTCCAGAAATGATTGAAGCTACTGACTGAATGAAAGGAGCTGGCATCTCACTCTCTTTGAATCTTCTTTATCATGCTAAGAGGAGCAGGAAAAAGCAAAAAATTTCAGAATTGCACCTTGCAATGCGGAGAAATTACTGTTTGTGCATTTACAATATTCATTGATTTTTGCCATTGAAAAACATGTTATTCATATACCAGAAATGTTTGAAGCTACTGACTGAATGAAAGGAGCTGGCATCTCACTCTCTTTGAATCTTCTTTATCATGCTAAGAGGAGCAGGAAAAAGCAAAAAATTTCAGAATTGCACCTTGCAATGCGGAGAAATTACTGTTTGTGCATTTACAATATTCATTGATTTTTGCCATTGAAAAACGTCCAGAAATGATTGAAGCTACTGACTGAATGAAAGGAGCTGGCATCTCACTCTCTTTGAATCTTCTTTATCATGCTAAGAGGAGCAGGAAAAAGCAAAAAATTTCAGAATTGCACCTTGCAATGCGGAGAAATTACTGTTTGTGCATTTACAATATTCATTGACTTTTGCCATTGAAAAACATGTTATTCATATACCAGAAATGTTTGAAGCTACTGACTGAATGAAAGGAGCTGGCATCTCACTCTCTTTGAATCTTCTTTATCATGCTAAGAGGAGCAGGAAAAAGCAAAAAATTTCAGAATTGCACCTTGCAATGCGGAGAAATTACTGTTTGTGCATTTACAATATTCATTGATTTTTGCCATTGAAAAACATCATGTTATTCATATACCAGAAATGTTTGAAGCTACTGACTGAATGAAAGGAGCAGGCATCTCACTCTCTTTGAATCTTCTTTATCATGCTAAGAGGAGCAGGAAAAAGCAAAAAATTTCAGAATTGCACCTTGCAATGCGGAGAAATTACTGTTTGTGCATTTACAATATTCATTGATTTTTGCCATTGAAAAACGTCCAGAAATGATTGAAGCTACTGACTGAATGAAAGGAGCTGGCATCTCACTCTCTTTGAATCTTCTTTATCATGCTAAGAGGAGCAGGAAAAAGCAAAAAATTTCAGAATTGCACCTTGCAATGCGGAGAAATTACTGTTTGTGCATTTACAATATTCATTGATTTTTGCCATTGAAAAACATCATGTTATTCATATACCAGAAATGTTTGAAGCTACTGACTGAATGAAAGGAGCTGGCATCTCACTCTCTTTGAATCTTCTTTATCATGCTAAGAGGAGCAGGAAAAAGCAAAAAATTTCAGAATTGCACCTTGCAATGCGGAGAAATTACTGTTTGTGCATTTACAATATTCATTGATTTTTGCCATTGAAAAACGTCCAGAAATGATTGAAGCTACTGACTGAATGAAAGGAGCTGGCATCTCACTCTCTTTGAATCTTCTTTATCATGCTAAGAGGAGCAGGAAAAAGCAAAAAATTTCAGAATTGCACCTTGCAATGCGGAGAAATTACTGTTTGTGCATTTACAATATTCATTGATTTTTGCCATTGAAAAACATGTTATTCATATACCAGAAATGTTTGAAGCTACTGACTGAATGAAAGGAGCTGGCATCTCACTCTCTTTGAATCTTCTTTATCATGCTAAGAGGAGCAGGAAAAAGCAAAAAATTTCAGAATTGCACCTTGCAATGCGGAGAAATTACTGTTTGTGCATTTACAATATTCATTGATTTTTGCCATTGAAAAACGTCCAGAAATGATTGAAGCTACTGACTGAATGAAAGGAGCTGGCATCTCACTCTCTTTGAATCTTCTTTATCATGCTAAGAGGAGCAGGAAAAAGCAAAAAATTTCAGAATTGCACCTTGCAATGCGGAGAAATTACTGTTTGTGCATTTACAATATTCATTGATTTTTGCCATTGAAAAACATGTTATTCATATACCAGAAATGTTTGAAGCTACTGACTGAATGAAAGGAGCTGGCATCTCACTCTCTTTGAATCTTCTTTATCATGCTAAGAGGAGCAGGAAAAAGCAAAAAATTTCAGAATTGCACCTTGCAATGCGGAGAAATTACTGTTTGTGCATTTACAATATTCATTGATTTTTGCCATTGAAAAACATCATGTTATTCATATACCAGAAATGTTTGAAGCTACTGACTGAATGAAAGGAGCTGGCATCTCACTCTCTTTGAATCTTCTTTATCATGCTAAGAGGAGCAGGAAAAAGCAAAAAATTTCAGAATTGCACCTTGCAATGCGGAGAAATTACTGTTTGTGCATTTACAATATTCATTGATTTTTGCCATTGAAAAACATCATGTTATTCATATACCAGAAATGTTTGAAGCTACTGACTGAATGAAAGGAGCAGGCATCTCACTCTCTTTGAATCTTCTTTATCATGCTAAGAGGAGCAGGAAAAAGCAAAAAATTTCAGAATTGCACCTTGCAATGCGGAGAAATTACTGTTTGTGCATTTACAATATTCATTGATTTTTACCATTGAAAAACGTCCAGAAATGATTGAAGCTACTGACTGAATGAAAGGAGCTGGCATCTCACTCTCTTTGAATCTTCTTTATCATGCTAAGAGGAGCAGGAAAAAGCAAAAAATTTCAGAATTGCATCTTGCAATGCGGAGAAATTACTGTTTGTGCATTTACAATATTCATTGATTTTTGCCATTGAAAAACGTCCAGAAATGATTGAAGCTACTGACTGAATGAAAGGAGCTGGCATCTCACTCTCTTTGAATCTTCTTTATCATGCTAAGAGGAGCAGGAAAAAGCAAAAAATTTCAGAATTGCACCTTGCAATGCGGAGAAATTACTGTTTGTGCATTTACAATATTCATTGATTTTTGCCATTGAAAAATGTCCAGAAATGATTGAAGCTACTGACTGAATGAAAGGAGCTGGCATCTCACTCTCTTTGAATCTTCTTTATCATGCTAAGAGGAGCAGGAAAAAGCAAAAAATTTCAGAATTGCACCTTGCAATGCGGAGAAATTACTGTTTGTGCATTTACAATATTCATTGATTTTTGCCATTGAAAAACATCATGTTATTCATATACCAGAAATGTTTGAAGCTACTGTCTGAATGAAAGGAGCAGGCATCTCACTCTCTTTGAATCTTCTTTATCATGCTAAGAGGAGCAGGAAAAAGCAAAAAATTTCAGAATTGCACCTTGCAATGCGGAGAAATTACTGTTTGTGCATTTACAATATTCATTGATTTTTGCCATTGAAAAACGTCCAGAAATGATTGAAGCTACTGACTGAATGAAAGGAGCTGGCATCTCACTCTCTTTGAATCTTCTTTATCATGCTAAGAGGAGCAGGAAAAAGCAAAAAATTTCAGAATTGCACCTTGCAATGCGGAGAAATTACTGTTTGTGCATTTACAATATTCATTGACTTTTGCCATTGAAAAACATGTTATTCATATACCAGAAATGTTTGAAGCTACTGACTGAATGAAAGGAGCTGGCATCTCACTCTCTTTGAATCTTCTTTATCATGCTAAGAGGAGCAGGAAAAAGCAAAAAATTTCAGAATTGCACCTTGCAATGCGGAGAAATTACTGTTTGTGCATTTACAATATTCATTGATTTTTGCCATTGAAAAACATCATGTTATTCATATACCAGAAATGTTTGAAGCTACTGACTGAATGAAAGGAGCAGGCATCTCACTCTCTTTGAATCTTCTTTATCATGCTAAGAGGAGCAGGAAAAAGCAAAAAATTTCAGAATTGCACCTTGCAATGCGGAGAAATTACTGTTTGTGCATTTACAATATTCATTGATTTTTGCCATTGAAAAACGTCCAGAAATGATTGAAGCTACTGACTGAATGAAAGGAGCTGGCATCTCACTCTCTTTGAATCTTCTTTATCATGCTAAGAGGAGCAGGAAAAAGCAAAAAATTTCAGAATTGCACCTTGCAATGCGGAGAAATTACTGTTTGTGCATTTACAATATTCATTGATTTTTGCCATTGAAAAACATCATGTTATTCATATACCAGAAATGTTTGAAGCTACTGACTGAATGAAAGGAGCTGGCATCTCACTCTCTTTGAATCTTCTTTATCATGCTAAGAGGAGCAGGAAAAAGCAAAAAATTTCAGAATTGCACCTTGCAATGCGGAGAAATTACTGTTTGTGCATTTACAATATTCATTGATTTTTGCCATTGAAAAACGTCCAGAAATTATTGAAGCTACTGACTGAATGAAAGGAGCTGGCATCTCACTCTCTTTGAATCTTCTTTATCATGCTAAGAGGAGCAGGAAAAAGCAAAAAATTTCAGAATTGCACCTTGCAATGCGGAGAAATTACTGTTTGTGCATTTACAATATTCATTGATTTTTGCCATTGAAAAACATGGTATTCATATACCAGAAATGTTTGAAGCTACTGACTGAATGAAAGGAGCTGGCATCTCACTCTCTTTGAATCTTCTTTATCATGCTAAGAGGAGCAGGAAAAAGCAAAAAATTTCAGAATTGCACCTTGCAATGCGGAGAAATTACTGTTTGTGCATTTACAATATTCATTGATTTTTGCCATTGAAAAACATCATGTTATTCATATACCAGAAATGTTTGAAGCTACTGACTGAATGAAAGGAGCTGGCATCTCACTCTCTTTGAATCTTCTTTATCATGCTAAGAGGAGCAGGAAAAAGCAAAAAATGTCAGAATTGCACCTTGCAATGCGGAGAAATTACTGTTTGTGCATTTACAATATTCATTGATTTTTGCCATTGAAAAACGTCCAGAAATGATTGAAGCTACTGACTGAATGAAAGGAGCTGGCATCTCACTCTCTTTGAATCTTCTTTATCATGCTAAGAGGAGCAGGAAAAAGCAAAAAATTTCAGAATTGCATCTTGCAATGCGGAGAAATTACTGTTTGTGCATTTACAATATTCATTGATTTTTGCCATTGAAAAACGTCCAGAAATGATTGAAGCTACTGACTGAATGAAAGGAGCTGGCATCTCACTCTCTTTGAATCTTCTTTATCATGCTAAGAGGAGCAGGAAAAAGCAAAAAATTTCAGAATTGCACCTTGCAATGCGGAGAAATTACTGTTTGTGCATTTACAATATTCATTGATTTTTGCCATTGAAAAACGTCCAGAAATGATTGAAGCTACTGACTGAATGAAAGGAGCTGGCATCTCACTCTCTTTGAATCTTCTTTATCATGCTAAGAGGAGCAGGAAAAAGCAAAAAATTTCAGAATTGCACCTTGCAATGCGGAGAAATTACTGTTTGTGCATTTACAATATTCATTGATTTTTGCCATTGAAAAACATCATGTTATTCATATACCAGAAATGTTTGAAGCTACTGACTGAATGAAAGGAGCTGGCATCTCACTCTCTTTGAATCTTTTTTATCATGCTAAGAGGAGCAGGAAAAAGCAAAAAATTTCAGAATTGCACCTTGCAATGCGGAGAAATTACTGTTTGTGCATTTACAATATTCATTGATTTTTGCCATTGAAAAACGTCCAGAAATGATTGAAGCTACTGACTGAATGAAAGGAGCTGGCATCTCACTCTCTTTGAATCTTCTTTATCATGCTAAGAGGAGCAGGAAAAAGCAAAAAATTTCAGAATTGCACCTTGCAATGCGGAGAAATTACTGTTTGTGCATTTACAATATTCATTGATTTTTGCCATTGAAAAACGTCCAGAAATGATTGAAGCTACTGACTGAATGAAAGGAGCTGGCATCTCACTCTCTTTGAATCTTCTTTATCATGCTAAGAGGAGCAGGAAAAAGCAAAAAATTTCAGAATTGCACCTTGCAATGCGGAGAAATTACTGTTTGTGCATTTACAATATTCATTGATTTTTGCCATTGAAAAACGTCCAGAAATGATTGAAGCTACTGACTGAATGAAAGGAGCTGGCATCTCACTCTCTTTGAATCTTCTTTATCATGCTAAGAGGAGCAGGAAAAAGCAAAAAATTTCAGAATTGCACCTTGCAATGCGGAGAAATTACTGTTTGTGCATTTACAATATTCATTGACTTTTGCCATTGAAAAACATGTTATTCATATACCAGAAATGTTTGAAGCTACTGACTGAATGAAAGAAGCTGGCATCTCACTCTCTTTGAATCTTCTTTATCATGCTAAGAGGAGCAGGAAAAAGCAAAAAATTTCAGAATTGCACCTTGCAATGCGGAGAAATTACTGTTTGTGCATTTACAATATTCATTGATTTTTGCCATTGAAAAACATCATGTTATTCATATACCAGAAATGTTTGAAGCTACTGACTGAATGAAAGGAGCAGGCATCTCACTCTCTTTGAATCTTCTTTATCATGCTAAGAGGAGCAGGAAAAAGCAAAAAATTTCAGAATTGCGCCTTGCAATGCGGAGAAATTACTGTTTGTGCATTTACAATATTCATTGATTTTTGCCATTGAAAAACGTCCAGAAATGATTGAAGCTACTGACTGAATGAAAGGAGCTGGCATCTCACTCTCTTTGAATCTTCTTTATCATGCTAAGAGGAGCAGGAAAAAGCAAAAAATTTCAGAATTGCACCTTGCAATGCGGAGAAATTACTGTTTGTGCATTTACAATATTCATTGATTTTTGCCATTGAAAAACATCATGTTATTCATATACCAGAAATGTTTGAAGCTACTGACTGAATGAAAGGAGCTGGCATCTCACTCTCTTTGAATCTTCTTTATCATGCTAAGAGGAGCAGGAAAAAGCAAAAAATTTCAGAATTGCACCTTGCAATGCGGAGAAATTACTGTTTGTGCATTTACAATATTCATTGATTTTTGCCATTGAAAAACGTCCAGAAATGATTGAAGCTACTGACTGAATGAAAGGAGCTGGCATCTCACTCTCTTTGAATCTTCTTTATCATGCTAAGAGGAGCAGAAAAAAGCAAAAAATTTCAGAATTGCACCTTGCAATGCGGAGAAATTACTGTTTGTGCATTTACAATATTCATTGATTTTTGCCATTGAAAAACATGTTATTCATATACCAGAAATGTTTGAAGCTACTGACTGAATGAAAGGAGCTGGCATCTCACTCTCTTTGAATCTTCTTTATCATGCTAAGAGGAGCAGGAAAAAGCAAAAAATTTCAGAATTGCACCTTGCAATGCGGAGAAATTACTGTTTGTGCATTTACAATATTCATTGATTTTTGCCATTGAAAAACGTCCAGAAATGATTGAAGCTACTGACTGAATGAAAGGAGCTGGCATCTCACTCTCTTTGAATCTTCTTTATCATGCTAAGAGGAGCAGAAAAAAGCAAAAAATTTCAGAATTGCACCTTGCAATGCGGAGAAATTACTGTTTGTGCATTTACAATATTCATTGATTTTTGCCATTGAAAAACATGTTATTCATATACCAGAAATGTTTGAAGCTACTGACTGAATGAAAGGAGCTGGCATCTCACTCTCTTTGAATCTTCTTTATCATGCTAAGAGGAGCAGGAAAAAGCAAAAAATTTCAGAATTGCACCTTGCAATGCGGAGAAATTACTGTTTGTGCATTTACAATATTCATTGATTTTTGCCATTGAAAAACATCATGTTATTCATATACCAGAAATGTTTGAAGCTACTGACTGAATGAAAGGAGCTGGCATCTCACTCTCTTTGAATCTTCTTTATCATGCTAAGAGGAGCAGGAAAAAGCAAAAAATTTCAGAATTGCACCTTGCAATGCGGAGAAATTACTGTTTGTGCATTTACAATATTCATTGATTTTTGCCATTGAAAAACGTCCAGAAATGATAGAAGCTACTGACTGAATGAAAGGAGCTGGCATCTCACTCTCTTTGAATCTTCTTTATCATGCTAAGATGAGCAGGAAAAAGCAAAAAATTTCAGAATTGCATCTTGCAATGCGGAGAAATTACTGTTTGTGCATTTACAATATTCATTGATTTTTGCCATTGAAAAACGTCCAGAAATGATTGAAGCTACTGACTGAATGAAAGGAGCTGGCATCTCACTCTCTTTGAATCTTCTTTATCATGCTAAGAGGAGCAGGAAAAAGCAAAAAATTTCAGAATTGCACCTTGCAATGCGGAGAAATTACTGTTTGTGCATTTACAATATTCATTGATTTTTGCCATTGAAAAACGTCCAGAAATGATTGAAGCTACTGACTGAATGAAAGGAGCTGGCATCTCACTCTCTTTGAATCTTCTTTATCATGCTAAGAGGAGCAGGAAAAAGCAAAAAATTTCAGAATTGCACCTTGCAATGCGGAGAAATTACTGTTTGTGCATTTACAATATTCATTGATTTTTGCCATTGAAAAACATCATGTTATTCATATACCAGAAATGTTTGAAGCTACTGACTGAATGAAAGGAGCAGGCATCTCACTCTCTTTGAATCTTCTTTATCATGCTAAGAGGAGCAGGAAAAAGCAAAAAATTTCAGAATTGCACCTTGCAATGCGGAGAAATTACTGTTTGTGCATTTACAATATTCATTGATTTTTGCCATTGAAAAACGTCCAGAAATGATTGAAGCTACTGACTGAATGAAAGGAGCTGGCATCTCACTCTCTTTGAATCTTCTTTATCATGCTAAGAGGAGCAGGAAAAAGCAAAAAATTTCAGAATTGCACCTTGCAATGCGGAGAAATTACTGTTTGTGCATTTACAATATTCATTGACTTTTGCCATTGAAAAACATGTTATTCATATACCAGAAATGTTTGAAGCTACTGACTGAATGAAAGGAGCTGGCATCTCACTCTCTTTGAATCTTCTTTATCATGCTAAGAGGAGCAGGAAAAAGCAAAAAATTTCAGAATTGCACCTTGCAATGCGGAGAAATTACTGTTTGTGCATTTACAATATTCATTGATTTTTGCCATTGAAAAACATCATGTTATTCATATACCAGAAATGTTTGAAGCTACTGACTGAATGAATGGAGCAGGCATCTCACTTTCTTTGAATCTTCTTTATCATGCTAAGAGGAGCAGGAAAAAGCAAAAAATTTCAGAATTGCACCTTGCAATGCGGAGAAATTACTGTTTGTGCATTTACAATATTCATTGATTTTTGCCATTGAAAAACGTCCAGAAATGATTGAAGCTACTGACTGAATGAAAGGAGCTGGCATCTCACTCTCTTTGAATCTTCTTTATCATGCTAAGAGGAGCAGGAAAAAGCAAAAAATTTCAGAATTGCACCTTGCAATGCGGAGAAATTACTGTTTGTGCATTTACAAAATTCATTGATTTTTGCCATTGAAAAACATCATGTTATTCATATACCAGAAATGTTTGAAGCTACTGACTGAATGAAAGGAGCTGGCATCTCACTCTCTTTGAATCTTCTTTATCATGCTAAGAGGAGCAGGAAAAAGCAAAAAATTTCAGAATTGCACCTTGCAATGCGGAGAAATTACTGTTTGTGCATTTACAATATTCATTGATTTTTGCCATTGAAAAACGTCCAGAAATGATTGAAGCTACTGACTGAATGAAAGGAGCTGGCATCTCACTCTCTTTGAATCTTCTTTAGCATGCTAAGAGGAGCAGGAAAAAGCAAAAAATTTCAGAATTGCACCTTGCAATGCGGAGAAATTACTGTTTGTGCATTTACAATATTCATTGATTTTTGCCATTGAAAAACATGTTATTCATATACCAGAAATGTTTGAAGCTACTGACTGAATGAAAGGAGCTGGCATCTCACTCTCTTTGAATCTTCTTTATCATGCTAAGAGGAGCAGGAAAAAGCAAAAAATTTCAGAATTGCACCTTGCAATGCGGAGAAATTACTGTTTGTGCATTTACAATATTCATTGATTTTTGCCATTGAAAAACATCATGTTATTCATATACCAGAAATGTTTGAAGCTACTGACTGAATGAAAGGAGCTGGCATCTCACTCTCTTTGAATCTTCTTTATCATGCTAAGAGGAGCAGGAAAAAGCAAAAAATTTCAGAATTGCACCTTGCAATGCGGAGAAATTACTGTTTGTGCATTTACAATATTCATTGATTTTTGCCATTGAAAAACGTCCAGAAATGATTGAAGCTACTGACTGAATGAAAGGAGCTGGCATCTCACTCTCTTTGAATCTTCTTTATCATGCTAAGAGGAGCATGAAAAAGCAAAAAATTTCAGAATTGCATCTTGCAATGCGGAGAAATTACTGTTTGTGCATTTACAATATTCATTGATTTTTGCCATTGAAAAACGTCCAGAAATGATTGAAGCTACTGACTGAATGAAAGGAGCTGGCATCTCACTCTCTTTGAATCTTCTTTATCATGCTAAGAGGAGCAGGAAAAAGCAAAAAATTTCAGAATTGCACCTTGCAATGCGGAGAAATTACTGTTTGTGCATTTACAATATTCATTGATTTTTGCCATTGAAAAACGTCCAGAAATGATTGAAGCTACTGACTGAATGAAAGGAGCTGGCATCTCACTCTCTTTGAATCTTCTTTATCATGCTAAGAGGAGCAGGAAAAAGCAAAAAATTTCAGAATTGCACCTTGCAATGCGGAGAAATTACTGTTTGTGCATTTACAATATTCATTGATTTTTGCCATTGAAAAACATCATGTTATTCATATACCAGAAATGTTTGAAGCTACTGACTGAATGAAAGGAGCTGGCATCTCACTCTCTTTGAATCTTTTTTATCATGCTAAGAGGAGCAGGAAAAAGCAAAAAATTTCAGAATTGCACCTTGCAATGCGGAGAAATTACTGTTTGTGCATTTACAATATTCATTGATTTTTGCCATTGAAAAACGTCCAGAAATGATTGAAGCTACTGACTGAATGAAAGGAGCTGGCATCTCACTCTCTTTGAATCTTCTTTATCATGCTAAGAGGAGCAGGAAAAAGCAAAAAATTTCAGAATTGCACCTTGCAATGCGGAGAAAATACTGTTTGTGCATTTACAATATTCATTGATTTTTGCCATTGAAAAACGTCCAGAAATGATTGAAGCTACTGACTGAATGAAAGGAGCTGGCATCTCACTCTTTGAATCTTCTTTATCATGCTAAGAGGAGCAGGAAAAAGCAAAAAATTTCAGAATTGCACCTTGCAATGCGGAGAAATTACTGTTTGTGCATTTACAATATTCATTGATTTTTGCCATTGAAAAACGTCCAGAAATGATTGAAGCTACTGACTGAATGAAAGGAGCTGGCATCTCACTCTCTTTGAATCTTCTTTATCATGCTAAGAGGAGCAGGAAAAAGCAAAAAATTTCAGAATTGCACCTTGCAATGCGAAGAAATTACTGTTTGTGCATTTACAATATTCATTGATTTTTGCCATTGAAAAATGTCCAGAAATGATTGAAGCTACTGACTGAATGAAAGGAGCTGGCATCTCACTCTCTTTGAATCTTCTTTATCATGCTAAGAGGAGCAGGAAAAAGCAAAAAATTTCAGAATTGCACCTTGCAATGCGGAGAAATTACTGTTTGTGCATTTACAATATTCATTGATTTTTGCCATTGAAAAACATCATGTTATTCATATACCAGAAATGTTTGAAGCTACTGACTGAATGAAAGGAGCAGGCATCTCACTCTCTTTGAATCTTCTTTATCATGCTAAGAGGAGCAGGAAAAAGCAAAAAATTTCAGAATTGCACCTTGCAATGCGGAGAAATTACTGTTTGTGCATTTACAATATTCATTGATTTTTGCCATTGAAAAACGTCCAGAAATGATTGAAGCTACTGACTGAATGAAAGGAGCTGGCATCTCACTCTCTTTGAATCTTCTTTATCATGCTAAGAGGAGCAGGAAAAAGCAAAAAATTTCAGAATTGCACCTTGCAATGCGGAGAAATTACTGTTTGTGCATTTACAATATTCATAGACTTTTGCCATTGAAAAACATGTTATTCATATACCAGAAATGTTTGAAGCTACTGACTGAATGAAAGGAGCTGGCATCTCACTCTCTTTCAATCTTCTTTATCATGCTAAGAGGAGCAGGAAAAAGCAAAAAATTTCAGAATTGCACCTTGCAATGCGTAGAAATTACTGTTTGTGCATTTACAATATTCATTGATTTTTGCCATTGAAAAACGTCCAGAAATGATTGAAGCTACTGACTGAATGAAAGGAGCTGGCATCTCACTCTCTTTGAATCTTCTTTATCATGCTAAGAGGAGAAGGAAAAAGCAAAAAATTTCAGAATTGCACCTTGCAATGCGGAGAAATTACTGTTTGTGCATTTACAATATTCATTGATTTTTGCCAATGAAAAACATCATGTTATTCATATACCAGAAATGTTTGAAGCTACTGACTGAATGAAAGGAGCAGGCATCTCACTCTCTTTGAATCTTCTTTATCATGCTAAGAGGAGCAGGAAAAAGCAAAAAATTTCAGAATTGCACCTTGCAATGCGGAGAAATTACTGTTTGTGCATTTACAATATTCATTGATTTTTGCCATTGAAAAACGTCCAGAAATGATTGAAGCTACTGACTGAATGAAAGGAGCTGGCATCTCACTCTCTTTGAATCTTCTTTATCATGCTAAGAGGAGCAGGAAAAAGCAAAAAATTTCAGTATTGCACCTTGCAATGCGGAGAAATTACTGTTTGTGCATTTACAATATTCATTGACTTTTGCCATTGAAAAACATGTTATTCATATACCATAAATGTTTGAAGCTACTGACTGAATGAAAGGAGCTGGCATCTCACTCTCTTTGAATCTTCTTTATCATGCTAAGAGGAGCAGGAAAAAGCAAAAAATTTCAGAATTGCACCTTGCAATGCGGAGAAATTACTGTTTGTGCATTTACAATATTCATTGATTTTTGCCATTGAAAAACATCATGTTATTCATATACCAGAAATGTTTGAAGCTACTGACTGAATGAAAGGAGCAGGCATCTCACTCTCTTTGAATCTTCTTTATCATGCTAAGAGGAGCAGGAAAAAGCAAAAAATTTCAGAATTGCACCTTGCAATGTGGAGAAATTACTGTTTGTGCATTTACAATATTCATTGATTTTTGCCATTGAAAAACGTCCAGAAATGATTGAAGCTACTGACTGAATGAAAGGAGCTGGCATCTCACTCTCTTTGAATCTTCTTTATCATGCTAAGAGGAGCAGGAAAAAGCAAAAAATTTCAGAATTGCACCTTGCAATGCGGAGAAATTACTGTTTGTGCATTTACAATATTCATTGATTTTTGCCTTTGAAAAACATCATGTTATTCATATACCAGAAATGTTTGAAGCTACTGACTGAATGAAAGGAGCTGGCATCTCACTCTCTTTGAATCTTCTTTATCATGCTAAGAGGAGCAGGAAAAAGCAAAAAATTTCAGAATTGCACCTTGCAATGCGGAGAAATTACTGTTTGTGCATTTACAATATTCATTGATTTTTGCCATTGAAAAACGTCCAGAAATGATTGAAGCTACTGACTGAATGAAAGGAGCTGGCATCTCACTCTCTTTGAATCTTCTTTATCATGCTAAGAGGAGCAGGAAAAAGCAAAAAATTTCAGAATTGCACCTTGCAATGCGGAGAAATTACTGTTTGTGCATTTACAATATTCATTGATTTTTGCCATTGAAAAACATGTTATTCATATACCAGAAATGTTTGAAGCTACAGACTGAATGAAAGGAGCTGGCATCTCACTCTCTTTGAATCTTCTTTATCATGCTAAGAGGAGCAGGAAAAAGCAAAAAATTTCAGAATTGCACCTTGCAATGCGGAGAAATTACTGTTTGTGCATTTACAATATTCATTGATTTTTGCCATTGAAAAACATCATGTTATTCATATACCAGAAATGTTTGAAGCTACTGACTGAATGAAAGGAGCTGGCATCTCACTCTCTTTGAATCTTCTTTATCATGCTAAGAGGAGCAGGAAAAAGCAAAAAATTTCAGAATTGCACCTTGCAATGCGGAGAAATTACTGTTTGTGCATTTACAATATTCATTGATTTTTGCCATTGAAAAACGTCCAGAAATGATTTAAGCTACTGACTGAATGAAAGGAGCTGGCATCTCACTCTCTTTGAATCTTCTTTATCATGCTAAGAGGAGCAGGAAAAAGCAAAAAATTTCAGAATTGCATCTTGCAATGCGGAGAAATTACTGTTTGTGCATTTACAATATTCATTGATTTTTGCCATTGAAAAACGTCCAGAAATGATTGAAGCTACTGACTGAATGAAAGGAGCTGGCATCTCACTCTCTTTGAATCTTCTTTATCATGCTAAGAGGAGCAGGAAAAAGCAAAAAATTTCAGAATTGCACCTTGCAATGCGGAGAAATTACTGTTTGTGCATTTACAATATTCATTGATTTTTGCCATTGAAAAACGTCCAGAAATGATTGAAGCTACTGACTGAATGAAAGGAGCTGGCATCTCACTCTCTTTGAATCTTCTTTATCATGCTAAGAGGAGCAGGAAAAAGCAAAAAATTTCAGAATTGCACCTTGCAATGCGGAGAAATTACTGTTTGTGCATTTACAATATTCATTGATTTTTGCCATTGAAAAACATCATGTTATTCATATACCAGAAATGTTTGAAGCTACTGACTGAATGAAAGGAGCTGGCATCTCACTCTCTTTGAATCTTTTTTATCATGCTAAGAGGAGCAGGAAAAAGCAAAAAATTTCAGAATTGCACCTTGCAATGCGGAGAAATTACTGTTTGTGCATTTACAATATTCATTGATTTTTGCCATTGAAAAACGTCCAGAAATGATTGAAGCTACTGACTGAATGAAAGGAGCTGGCATCTCACTCTCTTTGAATCTTCTTTATCATGCTAAGAGGAGCAGGAAAAAGCAAAAAATTTCAGAATTGCACCTTGCAATGCGGAGAAATTACTGTTTTTGCATTTACAATATTCATTGATTTTTGCCATTGAAAAACGTCCAGAAATGATTGAAGCTACTGACTGAATGAAAGGAGCTGGCATCTCACTCTTTGAATCTTCTTTATCATGCTAAGAGGAGCAGGAAAAAGCAAAAAATTTCAGAATTGCACCTTGCAATGCGGAGAAATTACTGTTTGTGCATTTACAATATTCATTGATTTTTGCCATTGAAAAACGTCCAGAAATGATTGAAGCTACTGACTGAATGAAAGGAGCTGGCATCTCACTCTCTTTGAATCTTCTTTATCATGCTAAGAGGAGCAGGAAAAAGCAAAAAATTTCAGAATTGCACCTTGCAATGCGGAGAAATTACTGTTTGTGCATTTACAATATTCATTGACTTTTGCCATTGAAAAACATGTTATTCATATACCAGAAATGTTTGAAGCTACTGACTGAATGAAAGGAGCTGGCATCTCACTCTCTTTGAATCTTCTTTATCATGCTAAGAGGAGCAGGAAAAAGCAAAAAATTTCAGAATTGCACCTTGCAATGCGGAGAAATTACTGTTTGTGCATTTACAATATTCATTGATTTTTGCCATTGAAAAACATCATGTTATTCATATACCAGAAATGTTTGAAGCTACTGACTGAATGAAAGGAGCAGGCATCTCACTCTCTTTGAATCTTCTTTATCATGCTAAGATGAGCAGGAAAAAGCAAAAAATTTCAGAATTGCACCTTGCAATGCGGAGAAATTTCTGTTTGTGCATTTACAATATTCATTGATTTTTGCCATTGAAAAACGTCCAGAAATGATTGAAGCTACTGACTGAATGAAAGGAGCTGGCATCTCACTCTCTTTGAATCTTCTTTATCATGCTAAGAGGAGCAGGAAAAAGCAAAAAATTTCAGAATTGCACCTTGCAATGCGGAGAAATTACTGTTTGTGCATTTACAATATTCATTGATTTTTGCCATTGAAAAACATCATGTTATTCATATACCAGAAATGTTTGAAGCTACTGACTGAATGAAAGGAGCAGGCATCTCACTCTCTTTGAATCTTCTTTATCATGCTAAGAGGAGCAGGAAAAAGCAAAAAATTTCAGAATTGCACCTTGCAATGCGGAGAAATTACTGTTTGTGCATTTACAATATTCATTGATTTTTGCCATTGAAAAACGTCCAGAAATGATTGAAGCTACTGACTGAATGAAAGGAGCTGGCATCTCACTCTCTTTGAATCTTCTTTATCATGCTAAGAGGAGCAGGAAAAAGCAAAAAATTTCAGAATTGCACCTTGCAATGCGGAGAAATTACTGTTTGTGCATTTACAATATTCATTGACTTTTGCCATTGAAAAACATGTTATTCATATACCAGAAATGTTTGAAGCTACTGACTGAATGAAAGGAGCTGGCATCTCACTCTCTTTGAATCTTCTTTATCATGCTAAGAGGAGCAGGAAAAAGCAAAAAATTTCAGAATTGCACCTTGCAATGCGGAGAAATTACTGTTTGTGCATTTACAATATTCATTGATTTTTGCCATTGAAAAACATCATGTTATTCATATACCAGAAATGTTTGAAGCTACTGACTGAATGAAAGGAGCAGGCATCTCACTCTCTTTGAATCTTCTTTATCATGCTAAGAGGAGCAGGAAAAAGCAAAAAATTTCAGAATTGCGCCTTGCATTGCGGAGAAATTACTGTTTGTGCATTTACAATATTCATTGATTTTTGCCATTGAAAAACGTCCAGAAATGATTGAAGCTACTGACTGAATGAAAGGAGCTGGCATCTCACTCTCTTTGAATCTTCTTTATCATGCTAAGAGGAGCAGGAAAAAGCAAAAAATTTCAGAATTGCACCTTGCAATGCGGAGAAATTACTGTTTGTGCATTTACAATATTCATTGATTTTTGCCATTGAAAAACATCATGTTATTCATATACCAGAAATGTTTGAAGCTACTGACTGAATGAAAGGAGCTGGCATCTCACTCTCTTTGAATCTTCTTTATCATGCTAAGAGGAGCAGGAAAAAGCAAAAAATTTCAGAATTGCACCTTGCAATGCGGAGAAATTACTGTTTGTGCATTTACAATATTCATTGATTTTTGCCATTGAAAAACGTCCAGAAATGATTGAAGCTACTGACTGAATGAAAGGAGCTGGCATCTCACTCTCTTTGAATCTTCTTTATCATGCTAAGAGGAGCAGGAAAAAGCAAAAAATTTCAGAATTGCACCTTGCAATGCGGAGAAATTACTGTTTGTGCATTTACAATATTCATTGATTTTTGCCATTGAAAAACATGTTATTCATATACCAGAAATGTTTGAAGCTACAGACTGAATGAAAGGAGCTGGCATCTCACTCTCTTTGAATCTTCTTTATCATGCTAAGAGGAGCAGGAAAAAGCAAAAAATTTCAGAATTGCACCTTGCAATGCGGAGAAATTACTGTTTGTGCATTTACAATATTCATTGATTTTTGCCATTGAAAAACATCATGTTATTCATATACCAGAAATGTTTGAAGCTACTGACTGAATGAAAGGAGCTGGCATGTCACTCTCTTTGAATCTTCTTTATCATGCTAAGAGGAGCAGGAAAAAGCAAAAAATTTCAGAATTGCACCTTGCAATGCGGAGAAATTACTGTTTGTGCATTTACAATATTCATTGATTTTTGCCATTGAAAAACGTCCAGAAATGATTGAAGCTACTGACTGAATGAAAGGAGCTGGCATCTCACTCTCTTTGAATCTTCTTTATCATGCTAAGAGGAGCAGGAAAAAGCAAAAAATTTCAGAATTGCATCTTGCAATGCGGAGAAATTACTGTTTGTGCATTTACAATATTCATTGATTTTTGCCATTGAAAAACGTCCAGAAATGATTGAAGCTACTGACTGAATGAAAGGAGCTGGCATCTCACTCTCTTTGAATCTTCTTTATCATGCTAAGAGGAGCAGGAAAAAGCAAAAAATTTCAGAATTGCACCTTGCAATGCGGAGAAATTACTGTTTGTGCATTTACAATATTCATTGATTTTTGCCATTGAAAAACGTCCAGAAATGATTGAAGCTACTGACTGAATGAAAGGAGCTGGCATCTCACTCTCTTTGAATCTTCTTTATCATGCTAAGAGGAGCAGGAAAAAGCAAAAAATTTCAGAATTGCACCTTGCAATGCGGAGAAATTACTGTTTGTGCATTTACAATATTCATTGATTTTTGCCATTGAAAAACATCATGTTATTCATATACCAGAAATGTTTGAAGCTACTGACTGAATGAAAGGAGCTGGCATCTCACTCTCTTTGAATCTTTTTTATCATGCTAAGAGGAGCAGGAAAAAGCAAAAAATTTCAGAATTGCACCTTGCAATGCGGAGAAATTACTGTTTGTGATTTACAATATTCATTGATTTTTGCCATTGAAAAACATCATGTTATTCATATACCAGAAATGTTTGAAGCTACTGACTGAATGAAAGGAGCAGGCATCTCACTCTCTTTGAATCTTCTTTATCATGCTAAGAGGAGCAGGAAAAAGCAAAAAATTTCAGAATTGCACCTTGCAATGCGGAGAAATTACTGTTTGTGCATTTACAATATTCATTGATTTTTGCCATTGAAAAACATCATGTTATTCATATACCAGAAATGTTTGAAGCTACTGACTGAATGAAAGGAGCAGGCATCTCACTCTCTTTGAATCTTCTTTATCATGCTAAGAGGAGCAGGAAAAAGCAAAAAATTTCAGAATTGCACCTTGCAATGTGGAGAAATTACTGTTTGTGCATTTACAATATTCATTGATTTTTGCCATTGAAAAACGTCCAGAAATGATTGAAGCTACTGACTGAATGAAAGGAGCTGGCATCTCACTCTCTTTGAATCTTCTTTATCATGCTAAGAGGAGCAGGAAAAAGCAAAAAATTTCAGAATTGCACCTTGCAATGCGGAGAAATTACTGTTTGTGCATTTACAATATTCATTGATTTTTGCCTTTGAAAAACATCATGTTATTCATATACCAGAAATGTTTGAAGCTACTGACTGAATGAAAGGAGCTGGCATCTCACTCTCTTTGAATCTTCTTTATCATGCTAAGAGGAGCAGGAAAAAGCAAAAAATTTCAGAATTGCACCTTGCAATGCGGAGAAATTACTGTTTGTGCATTTACAATATTCATTGATTTTTGCCATTGAAAAACGTCCAGAAATGATTGAAGCTACTGACTGAATGAAAGGAGCTGGCATCTCACTCTCTTTGAATCTTCTTTATCATGCTAAGAGGAGCAGGAAAAAGCAAAAAATTTCAGAATTGCACCTTGCAATGCGGAGAAATTACTGTTTGTGCATTTACAATATTCATTGATTTTTGCCATTGAAAAACATGTTATTCATATACCAGAAATGTTTGAAGCTACAGACTGAATGAAAGGAGCTGGCATCTCACTCTCTTTGAATCTTCTTTATCATGCTAAGAGGAGCAGGAAAAAGCAAAAAATTTCAGAATTGCACCTTGCAATGCGGAGAAATTACTGTTTGTGCATTTACAATATTCATTGATTTTTGCCATTGAAAAACATCATGTTATTCATATACCAGAAATGTTTGAAGCTACTGACTGAATGAAAGGAGCTGGCATCTCACTCTCTTTGAATCTTCTTTATCATGCTAAGAGGAGCAGGAAAAAGCAAAAAATTTCAGAATTGCACCTTGCAATGCGGAGAAATTACTGTTTGTGCATTTACAATATTCATTGATTTTTGCCATTGAAAAACGTCCAGAAATGATTTAAGCTACTGACTGAATGAAAGGAGCTGGCATCTCACTCTCTTTGAATCTTCTTTATCATGCTAAGAGGAGCAGGAAAAAGCAAAAAATTTCAGAATTGCATCTTGCAATGCGGAGAAATTACTGTTTGTGCATTTACAATATTCATTGATTTTTGCCATTGAAAAACGTCCAGAAATGATTGAAGCTACTGACTGAATGAAAGGAGCTGGCATCTCACTCTCTTTGAATCTTCTTTATCATGCTAAGAGGAGCAGGAAAAAGCAAAAAATTTCAGAATTGCACCTTGCAATGCGGAGAAATTACTGTTTGTGCATTTACAATATTCATTGATTTTTGCCATTGAAAAACGTCCAGAAATGATTGAAGCTACTGACTGAATGAAAGGAGCTGGCATCTCACTCTCTTTGAATCTTCTTTATCATGCTAAGAGGAGCAGGAAAAAGCAAAAAATTTCAGAATTGCACCTTGCAATGCGGAGAAATTACTGTTTGTGCATTTACAATATTCATTGATTTTTGCCATTGAAAAACATCATGTTATTCATATACCAGAAATGTTTGAAGCTACTGACTGAATGAAAGGAGCTGGCATCTCACTCTCTTTGAATCTTTTTTATCATGCTAAGAGGAGCAGGAAAAAGCAAAAAATTTCAGAATTGCACCTTGCAATGCGGAGAAATTACTGTTTGTGCATTTACAATATTCATTTATTTTTGCCATTGAAAAACGTCCAGAAATGATTGAAGCTACTGACTGAATGAAAGGAGCTGGCATCTCACTCTCTTTGAATCTTCTTTATCATGCTAAGAGGAGCAGGAAAAAGCAAAAAATTTCAGAATTGCACCTTGCAATGCGGAGAAATTACTGTTTTTGCATTTACAATATTCATTGATTTTTGCCATTGAAAAACGTCCAGAAATGATTGAAGCTACTGACTGAATGAAAGGAGCTGGCATCTCACTCTTTGAATCTTCTTTATCATGCTAAGAGGAGCAGGAAAAAGCAAAAAATTTCAGAATTGCACCTTGCAATGCGGAGAAATTACTGTTTGTGCATTTACAATATTCATTGATTTTTGCCATTGAAAAACGTCCAGAAATGATTGAAGCTACTGACTGAATGAAAGGAGCTGGCATCTCACTCTCTTTGAATCTTCTTTATCATGCTAAGAGGAGCAGGAAAAAGCAAAAAATTTCAGAATTGCACCTTGCAATGCGGAGAAATTACTGTTTGTGCATTTACAATATTCATTGACTTTTGCCATTGAAAAACATGTTATTCATATACCAGAAATGTTTGAAGCTACTGACTGAATGAAAGGAGCTGGCATCTCACTCTCTTTGAATCTTCTTTATCATGCTAAGAGGAGCAGGAAAAAGCAAAAAATTTCAGAATTGCACCTTGCAATGCGGAGAAATTACTGTTTGTGCATTTACAATATTCATTGATTTTTGCCATTGAAAAACATCATGTTATTCATATACCAGAAATGTTTGAAGCTACTGACTGAATGAAAGGAGCAGGCATCTCACTCTCTTTGAATCTTCTTTATCATGCTAAGATGAGCAGGAAAAAGCAAAAAATTTCAGAATTGCACCTTGCAATGCGGAGAAATTTCTGTTTGTGCATTTACAATATTCATTGATTTTTGCCATTGAAAAACGTCCAGAAATGATTGAAGCTACTGACTGAATGAAAGGAGCTGGCATCTCACTCTCTTTGAATCTTCTTTATCATGCTAAGAGGAGCAGGAAAAAGCAAAAAATTTCAGAATTGCACCTTGCAATGCGGAGAAATTACTGTTTGTGCATTTACAATATTCATTGATTTTTGCCATTGAAAAACATCATGTTATTCATATACCAGAAATGTTTGAAGCTACTGACTGAATGAAAGGAGCAGGCATCTCACTCTCTTTGAATCTTCTTTATCATGCTAAGAGGAGCAGGAAAAAGCAAAAAATTTCAGAATTGCACCTTGCAATGCGGAGAAATTACTGTTTGTGCATTTACAATATTCATTGATTTTTGCCATTGAAAAACGTCCAGAAATGATTGAAGCTACTGACTGAATGAAAGGAGCTGGCATCTCACTCTCTTTGAATCTTCTTTATCATGCTAAGAGGAGCAGGAAAAAGCAAAAAATTTCAGAATTGCACCTTGCAATGCGGAGAAATTACTGTTTGTGCATTTACAATATTCATTGACTTTTGCCATTGAAAAACATGTTATTCATATACCAGAAATGTTTGAAGCTACTGACTGAATGAAAGGAGCTGGCATCTCACTCTCTTTGAATCTTCTTTATCATGCTAAGAGGAGCAGGAAAAAGCAAAAAATTTCAGAATTGCACCTTGCAATGCGGAGAAATTACTGTTTGTGCATTTACAATATTCATTGATTTTTGCCATTGAAAAACATCATGTTATTCATATACCAGAAATGTTTGAAGCTACTGACTGAATGAAAGGAGCAGGCATCTCACTCTCTTTGAATCTTCTTTATCATGCTAAGAGGAGCAGGAAAAAGCAAAAAATTTCAGAATTGCGCCTTGCATTGCGGAGAAATTACTGTTTGTGCATTTACAATATTCATTGATTTTTGCCATTGAAAAACGTCCAGAAATGATTGAAGCTACTGACTGAATGAAAGGAGCTGGCATCTCACTCTCTTTGAATCTTCTTTATCATGCTAAGAGGAGCAGGAAAAAGCAAAAAATTTCAGAATTGCACCTTGCAATGCGGAGAAATTACTGTTTGTGCATTTACAATATTCATTGATTTTTGCCATTGAAAAACATCATGTTATTCATATACCAGAAATGTTTGAAGCTACTGACTGAATGAAAGGAGCTGGCATCTCACTCTCTTTGAATCTTCTTTATCATGCTAAGAGGAGCAGGAAAAAGCAAAAAATTTCAGAATTGCACCTTGCAATGCGGAGAAATTACTGTTTGTGCATTTACAATATTCATTGATTTTTGCCATTGAAAAACGTCCAGAAATGATTGAAGCTACTGACTGAATGAAAGGAGCTGGCATCTCACTCTCTTTGAATCTTCTTTATCATGCTAAGAGGAGCAGGAAAAAGCAAAAAATTTCAGAATTGCACCTTGCAATGCGGAGAAATTACTGTTTGTGCATTTACAATATTCATTGATTTTTGCCATTGAAAAACATGTTATTCATATACCAGAAATGTTTGAAGCTACAGACTGAATGAAAGGAGCTGGCATCTCACTCTCTTTGAATCTTCTTTATCATGCTAAGAGGAGCAGGAAAAAGCAAAAAATTTCAGAATTGCACCTTGCAATGCGGAGAAATTACTGTTTGTGCATTTACAATATTCATTGATTTTTGCCATTGAAAAACATCATGTTATTCATATACCAGAAATGTTTGAAGCTACTGACTGAATGAAAGGAGCTGGCATGTCACTCTCTTTGAATCTTCTTTATCATGCTAAGAGGAGCAGGAAAAAGCAAAAAATTTCAGAATTGCACCTTGCAATGCGGAGAAATTACTGTTTGTGCATTTACAATATTCATTGATTTTTGCCATTGAAAAACGTCCAGAAATGATTGAAGCTACTGACTGAATGAAAGGAGCTGGCATCTCACTCTCTTTGAATCTTCTTTATCATGCTAAGAGGAGCAGGAAAAAGCAAAAAATTTCAGAATTGCATCTTGCAATGCGGAGAAATTACTGTTTGTGCATTTACAATATTCATTGATTTTTGCCATTGAAAAACGTCCAGAAATGATTGAAGCTACTGACTGAATGAAAGGAGCTGGCATCTCACTCTCTTTGAATCTTCTTTATCATGCTAAGAGGAGCAGGAAAAAGCAAAAAATTTCAGAATTGCACCTTGCAATGCGGAGAAATTACTGTTTGTGCATTTACAATATTCATTGATTTTTGCCATTGAAAAACGTCCAGAAATGATTGAAGCTACTGACTGAATGAAAGGAGCTGGCATCTCACTCTCTTTGAATCTTCTTTATCATGCTAAGAGGAGCAGGAAAAAGCAAAAAATTTCAGAATTGCACCTTGCAATGCGGAGAAATTACTGTTTGTGCATTTACAATATTCATTGATTTTTGCCATTGAAAAACATCATGTTATTCATATACCAGAAATGTTTGAAGCTACTGACTGAATGAAAGGAGCTGGCATCTCACTCTCTTTGAATCTTTTTTATCATGCTAAGAGGAGCAGGAAAAAGCAAAAAATTTCAGAATTGCACCTTGCAATGCGGAGAAATTACTGTTTGTGATTTACAATATTCATTGATTTTTGCCATTGAAAAACATCATGTTATTCATATACCAGAAATGTTTGAAGCTACTGACTGAATGAAAGGAGCAGGCATCTCACTCTCTTTGAATCTTCTTTATCATGCTAAGAGGAGCAGGAAAAAGCAAAAAATTTCAGAATTGCACCTTGCAATGCGGAGAAATTACTGTTTGTGCATTTACAATATTCATTGATTTTTGCCATTGAAAAACATCATGTTATTCATATACCAGAAATGTTTGAAGCTACTGACTGAATGAAAGGAGCAGGCATCTCACTCTCTTTGAATCTTCTTTATCATGCTAAGAGGAGCAGGAAAAAGCAAAAAATTTCAGAATTGCACCTTGCAATGCGGAGAAATTACTGTTTGTGCATTTACAATATTCATTGATTTTTGCCATTGAAAAACGTCCAGAAATGATTGAAGCTACTGACTGAATGAAAGGAGCTGGCATCTCACTCTCTTTGAATCTTCTTTATCATGCTAAGAGGAGCAGGAAAAAGCAAAAAATTTCAGAATTGCACCTTGCAATGCGGAGAAATTACTGTTTGTGCATTTACAATATTCATTGATTTTTGCCATTGAAAAACATCATGTTATTCATATACCAGAAATGTTTGAAGCTACTGACTGAATGAAAGGAGCTGGCATCTCACTTTCTTTGAATCTTCTTTATCATGCTAAGAGGAGCAGGAAAAAGCAAAAAATTTCAGAATTGCACCTTGCAATGCGGAGAAATTACTGTTTGTGCATTTACAATATTCATTGATTTTTGCCATTGAAAAACATGTTATTCATATACCAGAAATGTTTGAAGCTACAGACTGAATGAAAGGAGCTGGCATCTCACTCTCTTTGAATCTTCTTTATCATGCTAAGAGGAGCAGGAAAAAGCAAAAAATTTCAGAATTGCACCTTGCAATGCGGAGAAATTACTGTTTGTGCATTTACAATATTCATTGATTTTTGCCATTGAAAAACATCATGTTATTCATATACCAGAAATGTTTGAAGCTACTGACTGAATGAAAGGAGCTGGCATGTCACTCTCTTTGAATCTTCTTTATCATGCTAAGAGGAGCAGGAAAAAGCAAAAAATTTCAGAATTGCACCTTGCAATGCGGAGAAATTACTGTTTGTGCATTTACAATATTCATTGATTTTTGCCATTGAAAAACGTCCAGAAATGATTGAAGCTACTGACTGAATGAAAGGAGCTGGCATCTCACTCTCTTTGAATCTTCTTTATCATGCTAAGAGGAGCAGGAAAAAGCAAAAAATTTCAGAATTGCATCTTGCAATGCGGAGAAATTACTGTTTGTGCATTTACAATATTCATTGATTTTTGCCATTGAAAAACGTCCAGAAATGATTGAAGCTACTGACTGAATGAAAGGAGCTGGCATCTCACTCTCTTTGAATCTTCTTTATCATGCTAAGAGGAGCAGGAAAAAGCAAAAAATTTCAGAATTGCACCTTGCAATGCGGAGAAATTACTGTTTGTGCATTTACAATATTCATTGATTTTTGCCATTGAAAAACGTCCAGAAATGATTGAAGCTACTGACTGAATGAAAGGAGCTGGCATCTCACTCTCTTTGAATCTTCTTTATCATGCTAAGAGGAGCAGGAAAAAGCAAAAAATTTCAGAATTGCACCTTGCAATGCGGAGAAATTACTGTTTGTGCATTTACAATATTCATTGATTTTTGCCATTGAAAAACATCATGTTATTCATATACCAGAAATGTTTGAAGCTACTGACTGAATGAAAGGAGCTGGCATCTCACTCTCTTTGAATCTTTTTTATCATGCTAAGAGGAGCAGGAAAAAGCAAAAAATTTCAGAATTGCACCTTGCAATGCGGAGAAATTACTGTTTGTGATTTACAATATTCATTGATTTTTGCCATTGAAAAACATCATGTTATTCATATACCAGAAATGTTTGAAGCTACTGACTGAATGAAAGGAGCAGGCATCTCACTCTCTTTGAATCTTCTTTATCATGCTAAGAGGAGCAGGAAAAAGCAAAAAATTTCAGAATTGCACCTTGCAATGCGGAGAAATTACTGTTTGTGCATTTACAATATTCATTGATTTTTGCCATTGAAAAACATCATGTTATTCATATACCAGAAATGTTTGAAGCTACTGACTGAATGAAAGGAGCAGGCATCTCACTCTCTTTGAATCTTCTTTATCATGCTAAGAGGAGCAGGAAAAAGCAAAAAATTTCAGAATTGCACCTTGCAATGCGGAGAAATTACTGTTTGTGCATTTACAATATTCATTGATTTTTGCCATTGAAAAACGTCCAGAAATGATTGAAGCTACTGACTGAATGAAAGGAGCTGGCATCTCACTCTCTTTGAATCTTCTTTATCATGCTAAGAGGAGCAGGAAAAAGCAAAAAATTTCAGAATTGCACCTTGCAATGCGGAGAAATTACTGTTTGTGCATTTACAATATTCATTGATTTTTGCCATTGAAAAACATCATGTTATTCATATACCAGAAATGTTTGAAGCTACTGACTGAATGAAAGGAGCTGGCATCTCACTTTCTTTGAATCTTCTTTATCATGCTAAGAGGAGCAGGAAAAAGCAAAAAATTTCAGAATTGCACCTTGCAATGCGGAGAAATTACTGTTTGTGCATTTACAATATTCATTGATTTTTGCCATTGAAAAACGTCCAGAAATGATTGAAGCTACTGACTGAATGAAAGGAGCTGGCATCTCACTCTCTTTGAATCTTCTTTATCATGCTAAGAGGAGCAGGAAAAAGCAAAAAATTTCAGAATTGCATCTTGCAATGCGGAGAAATTACTGTTTGTGCATTTACAATATTCATTGATTTTTGCCATTGAAAAACGTCCAGAAATGATTGAAGCTACTGACTGAATGAAAGGAGCTGGCATCTCACTCTCTTTGAATCTTTTTTATCATGCTAAGAGGAGCAGGAAAAAGCAAAAAATTTCAGAATTGCACCTTGCAATGCGGAGAAATTACTGTTTGTGCATTTACAATATTCATTGATTTTTGCCATTGAAAAACGTCCAGAAATGATTGAAGCTACTGACTGAATGAAAGGAGCTGGCATCTCACTCTCTTTGAATCTTCTTTATCATGCTAAGAGGAGCAGGAAAAAGCAAAAAATTTCAGAATTGCACCTTGCAATGCGGAGAAATTACTGTTTGTGCATTTACAATATTCATTGATTTTTGCCATTGAAAAACATCATGTTATTCATATACCAGAAATGTTTGAAGCTACTGACTGAATGAAAGGAGCTGGCATCTCACTCTCTTTGAATCTTTTTTATCATGCTAAGAGGAGCAGGAAAAAGCAAAAAATTTCAGAATTGCACCTTGCAATGCGGAGAAATTACTGTTTGTGCATTTACAATATTCATTGATTTTTGCCATTGAAAAACGTCCAGAAATGATTGAAGCTACTGACTGAATGAAAGGAGCTGGCATCTCACTCTCTTTGAATCTTCTTTATCATGCTAAGAGGAGCAGGAAAAAGCAAAAAATTTCAGAATTGCACCTTGCAATGCGGAGAAATTACTGTTTGTGCATTTACAATATTCATTGATTTTTGCCATTGAAAAACGTCCAGAAATGATTGAAGCTACTGACTGAATGAAAGGAGCTGGCATCTCACTCTTTGAATCTTCTTTATCATGCTAAGAGGAGCAGGAAAAAGCAAAAAATTTCAGAATTGCACCTTGCAATGCGGAGAAATTACTGTTTGTGCATTTACAATATTCATTGATTTTTGCCATTGAAAAACGTCCAGAAATGATTGAAGCTACTGACTGAATGAAAGGAGCTGGCATCTCACTCTCTTTGAATCTTCTTTATCATGCTAAGAGGAGCAGGAAAAAGCAAAAAATTTCAGAATTGCACCTTGCAATGCGGAGAAATTACTGTTTGTGCATTTACAATATTCATTGATTTTTGCCATTGAAAAACATCATGTTATTCATATACCAGAAATGTTTGAAGCTACTGACTGAATGAAAGGAGCTGGCATCTCACTCTCTTTGAATCTTTTTTATCATGCTAAGAGGAGCAGGAAAAAGCAAAAAATTTCAGAATTGCACCTTGCAATGCGGAGAAATTACTGTTTGTGCATTTACAATATTCATTGATTTTTGCCATTGAAAAACGTCCAGAAATGATTGAAGCTACTGACTGAATGAAAGGAGCTGGCATCTCACTCTCTTTGAATCTTCTTTATCATGCTAAGAGGAGCAGGAAAAAGCAAAAAATTTCAGAATTGCACCTTGCAATGCGGAGAAATTACTGTTTGTGCATTTACAATATTCATTGATTTTTGCCATTGAAAAACGTCCAGAAATGATTGAAGCTACTGACTGAATGAAAGGAGCTGGCATCTCACTCTTTGAATCTTCTTTATCATGCTAAGAGGAGCAGGAAAAAGCAAAAAATTTCAGAATTGCACCTTGCAATGCGGAGAAATTACTGTTTGTGCATTTACAATATTCATTGATTTTTGCCATTGAAAAACGTCCAGAAATGATTGAAGCTACTGACTGAATGAAAGGAGCTGGCATCTCACTCTCTTTGAATCTTCTTTATCATGCTAAGAGGAGCAGGAAAAAGCAAAAAATTTCAGAATTGCTCCTTGCAATGCGAAGAAATTACTGTTTGTGCATTTACAATATTCATTGATTTTTGCCATTGAAAAACGTCCAGAAATGATTGAAGCTACTGACTGAATGAAAGGAGCTGGCATCTCACTCTCTTTGAATCTTCTTTATCATGCTAAGAGGAGCAGGAAAAAGCAAAAAATTTCAGAATTGCACCTTGCAATGCGGAGAAATTACTGTTTGTGCATTTACATTATTCATTGATTTTTGCCATTGAAAAACATCATGTTATTCATATACCAGAAATGTTTGAAGCTACTGACTGAATGAAAGGAGCTGGCATCTCACTCTCTTTGAATCTTCTTTATCATGCTAAGAGAAGCAGGAAAAAGCAAAAAATATCAGAATTGCACCTTGCAATGCGGAGAAATTACTGTTTGTGCATTTACAATATTCATTGATTTTTGCCATTGAAAAACATCATGTTATTCATATACCAGAAATGTTTGAAGCTACTGACTGAATGAAAGGAGCTGGCATCTCTCTCTCTTTGAATCTTCTTTATCATGCTAAGAGGAGCAGGAAAAAGCAAAAAATTTCAGAATTGCACCTTGCAATGCGGAGAAATTACTGTTTGTGCATTTACAATATTCATTGATTTTTGCCATTGAAAAACGTCCAGAAATGATTGAAGCTACTGACTGAATGAAAGGAGCTGGCATCTCACTCTCTTTGAATCTTCTTTATCATGCTAAAAGGAGCAGGAAAAAGCAAAACATTTCAGAATTGCACCTTGCAATGCGGAGAAATTACTGTTTGTGCATTTACAATATTCATTGATTTTTGCCATTGAAAAACGTCCAGAAATGATTGAAGCTACTGACTGAATGAAAGGAGCTGGCATCTCACTCTCTTTGAATCTTCTTTATCATGCTAAGAGGAGCAGGAAAAAGCAAAAAATTTCAGAATTGCACCTTGCAATGCGGAGAAATTACTGTTTGTGCATTTACAATATTCATTGACTTTTGCCATTGAAAAACATGTTATTCATATACCAGAAATGTTTGAAGCTACTGACTGAATGAAAGGAGCTGGCATCTCACTCTCTTTAAATCTTCTTTATCATGCTAAGAGGAGCAGGAAAAAGCAAAAAATTTCAGAATTGCACCTTGCAATGCGGAGAAATTACTGTTTGTGCATTTACAATATTCATTGATTTTTGCCATTGAAAAACATCATGTTATTCATATACCAGAAATGTTTGAAGCTACTGACTGAATGAAAGGAGCAGGCATCTCACTCTCTTTGAATCTTCTTTATCATGCTAAGAGGAGCAGGAAAAAGCAAAAAATTTCAGAATTGCACCTTGCAATGCGGAGAAATTACTGTTTGTGCATTTACAATATTCATTGATTTTTGCCATTGAAAAACGTCCAGAAATGATTGAAGCTACTGACTGAATGAAAGGAGCTGGCATCTCACTCTCTTTGAATCTTCTTTATCATGCTAAGAGGAGCAGGAAAAAGCAAAAAATTTCAGAATTGCACCTTGCAATGCGGAGAAATTACTGTTTGTGCATTTACAATATTCATTGATTTTTGCCATTGAAAAACATCATGTTATTCATATACCAGAAATGTTTGAAGCTACTGACTGAATGAAAGGAGCTGGCATCTCACTCTCTTTGAATCTTCTTTATCATGCTAAGAGGAGCAGGAAAAAACAAAAAATTTCAGAATTGCACCTTGCAATGCGGAGAAATTACTGTTTGTGCATTTACAATATTCATTGATTTTTGCCATTGAAAAACGTCCAGAAATGATTGAAGCTACTGACTGAATGAAAGGAGCTGGCATCTCACTCTCTTTGAATCTTCTTTATCATGCTAAGAGGAGCAGGAAAAAGCAAAAAATTTCAGAATTGCACCTTGCAATGCGGAGAAATTACTGTTTGTGCATTTACAATATTCATTGATTTTTGCCATTGAAAAACATGTTATTCATATACCAGAAATGTTTGAAGCTACTGACTGAATGAAAGGAGCTGGCATCTCACTCTCTTTGAATCTTCTTTATCATGCTAAGAGGAGCAGGAAAAAGCAAAAAATTTCAGAATTGCACCTTGCAATGCGGAGAAATTACTGTTTGTGCATTTACAATATTCATTGATTTTTGCCATTGAAAAACATCATGTTATTCATATACCAGAAATGTTTGAAGCTACTGACTGAATGAAAGGAGCTGGCATCTCACTCTCTTTGAATCTTCTTTATCATGCTAAGAGGAGCAGGAAAAAGCAAAAAATTTCAGAATTGCACCTTGCAATGCGGAGAAATTACTGTTTGTGCATTTACAATATTCATTGATTTTTGCCATTGAAAAACGTCCAGAAATGATTGAAGCTACTGACTGAATGAAAGGAGCTGGCATCTCACTCTCTTTGAATCTTCTTTATCATGCTAAGAGGAGCAGGAAAAAGCAAAAAATTTCAGAATTGCATCTTGCAATGCGGAGAAATTACTGTTTGTGCATTTACAATATTCATTGATTTTTGCCATTGAAAAACGTCCAGAAATGATTGAAGCTACTGACTGAATGAAAGGAGCTGGCATCTCACTCTCTTTGAATCTTTTTTATCATGCTAAGAGGAGCAGGAAAAAGCAAAAAATTTCAGAATTGCACCTTGCAATGCGGAGAAATTACTGTTTGTGCATTTACAATATTCATTGATTTTTGCCATTGAAAAACGTCCAGAAATGATTGAAGCTACTGACTGAATGAAAGGAGCTGGCATCTCACTCTCTTTGAATCTTCTTTATCATGCTAAGAGGAGCAGGAAAAAGCAAAAAATTTCAGGATTGCACCTTGCAATGCGGAGAAATTACTGTTTGTGCATTTACAATATTCATTGATTTTTGCCATTGAAAAACATCATGTTATTCATATACCAGAAATGTTTGAAGCTACTGACTGAATGAAAGGAGCTGGCATCTCACTCTCTTTGAATCTTTTTTATCATGCTAAGAGGAGCAGGAAAAAGCAAAAAATTTCAGAATTGCACCTTGCAATGCGGAGAAATTACTGTTTGTGCATTTACAATATTCATTGATTTTTGCCATTGAAAAACGTCCAGAAATGATTGAAGCTACTGACTGAATGAAAGGAGCTGGCATCTCACTCTCTTTGAATCTTCTTTATCATGCTAAGAGGAGCAGAAAAAAGCAAAAAATTTCAGAATTGCACCTTGCAATGCGGAGAAATTACTGTTTGTTCATTTACAATATTCATTGATTTTTGCCATTGAAAAACGTCCAGAAATGATTGAAGCTACTGACTGAATGAAAGGAGCTGGCATCTCACTCTTTGAATCTTCTTTATCATGCTAAGAGGAGCAGGAAAAAGCAAAAAATTTCAGAATTGCACCTTGCAATGCGGAGAAATTACTGTTTGTGCATTTACAATATTCATTGATTTTTGCCATTGAAAAACGTCCAGAAATGATTGAAGCTACTGACTGAATGAAAGGAGCTGGCATCTCACTCTCTTTGAATCTTCTTTATCATGCTAAGAGGAGCAGGAAAAAGCAAAAAATTTCAGAATTGCTCCTTGCAATGCGAAGAAATTACTGTTTGTGCATTTACAATATTCATTGATTTTTGCCATTGAAAAACGTCCAGAAATGATTGAAGCTACTGACTGAATGAAAGGAGCTGGCATCTCACTCTCTTTGAATCTTCTTTATCATGCTAAGAGGAGCAGGAAAAAGCAAAAAATTTCAGAATTGCACCTTGCAATGCGGAGAAATTACTGTTTGTGCATTTACAATATTCATTGATTTTTGCCATTGAAAAACATCATGTTATTCATATACCAGAAATGTTTGAAGCTACTGACTGAATGAAAGGAGCTGGCATCTCACTCTCTTTGAATCTTCTTTATCATGCTAAGAGAAGCAGGAAAAAGCAAAAAATATCAGAATTGCACCTTGCAATGCGGAGAAATTACTCTTTGTGCATTTACAATATTCATTGATTTTTGCCATTGAAAAACATCATGTTATTCATATACCAGAAATGTTTGAAGCTACTGACTGAATGAAAGGAGCTGGCATCTCTCTCTCTTTGAATCTTCTTTATCCTGCTAAGAGGAGCAGGAAAAAGCAAAAAATTTCAGAATTGCACCTTGCAATGCGGAGAAATTACTGTTTGTGCATTTACAATATTCATTGATTTTTGCCATTGAAAAACGTCCAGAAATGATTGAAGCTACTGACTGAATGAAAGGAGCTGGCATCTAAATCTCTTTGAATCTTCTTTATCATGCTAAGAGGAGCAGGAAAAAGCAAAAAATTTCAGAATTGCACCTTGCAATGCGGAGAAATTACTGTTTGTGCATTTACAATATTCATTGATTTTTGCCATTGAAAAACGTCCAGAAATGATTGAAGCTACTGACTGAATGAAAGGAGCTGGCATCTCACTCTCTTTGAATCTTCTTTATCATGCTAAGAGGAGCAGGAAAAAGCAAAAAATTTCAGAATTGCACCTTGCAATGCGGAGAAATTACTGTTTGTGCATTTACAATATTCATTGATTTTTGCCATTGAAAAACATCATGTTATTCATATACCAGAAATGTTTGAAGCTACTGACTGAATGAAAGGAGCTGGCATCTCACTCTCTTTGAATCTTCTTTATCATGCTAAGAGGAGCAGGAAAAAGCAAAAAATTTCAGAATTGCACCTTGCAATGCGGAGAAATTACTGTTTGTGCATTTACAATATTCATTGATTTTTGCCATTGAAAAACATCATGTTATTCATATACCAGAAATGATTGAAGCTACTGACTGAATGAAAGGAGCTGGCATCTCACTCTCTTTGAATCTTCTTTATCATGCTAAGAGGAGCAGGAAAAAGCAAAAAATTTCAGAATTGCACCTTGCAATGCGGAGAAATTACTGTTTGTGCATTTACAATATTCATTGATTTTTGCCATTGAAAAACATCATGTTATTCATATACCAGAAATGATTGAAGCTACTGACTGAATGAAAGGAGCTGGCATCTCACTCTCTTTGAATCTTCTTTATCATGCTAAGAGGAGCAGGAAAAAGCAAAAAATTTCAGAATTGCACCTTGCAATGCGGAGAAATTACTGTTTGTGCATTTACAATATTCATTGATTTTTGCCATTGAAAAACGTCCAGAAATGATTGAAGCTACTGACTGAATGAAAGGAGCTGGCATCTCACTCTCTTTGAATCTTCTTTATCATGCTAAGAGGAGCAGGAACAAGCAAAAAATTTCAGAATTGCACCTTGCAATGCGGAGAAATTACTGTTTGTGCATTTACAATATTCATTGATTTTTGCCATTGAAAAACATCATGTTATTCATATACCAGAAATGTTTGAAGCTACTGACTGAATGAAAGGAGCTGGCATCTCACTCTCTTTGAATCTTCTTTATCATGCTAAGAGGAGCAGGAAAAAGCAAAAAATTTCAGAATTGCACCTTGCAATGCGGAGAAATTACTGTTTGTGCATTTACAATATTCATTGATTTTTGCCATTGAAAAACATCATGTTATTCATATACCAGAAATGTTTGAAGCTACTGACTGAATGAAAGGAGCTGGCATCTCACTCTCTTTGAATCTTCTTTATCATGCTAAGAGGAGCAAGAAAAAGCAAAAAATGTCAGAATTGCACCTTGCAATGCGGAGAAATTACTGTTTGTGCATTTACAATATTCATTGATTTTTGCCATTGAAAAACGTCCAGAAATGATTGAAGCTACTGACTGAATGAAAGGAGCTGGCATCTCACTCTCTTTGAATCTTCTTTATCATGCTAAGAGGAGCAGGAAAAAGCAAAAAATTTCAGAATTGCATCTTGCAATGCGGAGAAATTACTGTTTGTGCATTTACAATATTCATTGATTTTTGCCATTGAAAAACGTCCAGAAATGATTGAAGCTACTGACTGAATGAAAGGAGCTGGCATCTCACTCTCTTTGAATCTTCTTTATCATGCTAAGAGGAGCAGGAAAAAGCAAAAAATTTCAGAATTGCACCTTGCAATGCGGAGAAATTACTGTTTGTGCATTTACAATATTCATTGATTTTTGCCATTGAAAAACATCATGTTATTCATATACCAGAAATGTTTGAAGCTACTGACTGAATGAAAGGAGCTGGCATCTCACTCTCTTTGAATCTTTTTTATCATGCTAAGAGGAGCAGGAAAAAGCAAAAAATTTCAGAATTGCACCTTGCAATGCGGAGAAATTACTGTTTGTGCATTTACAATATTCATTGATTTTTGCCATTGAAAAACGTCCAGAAATGATTGAAGCTACTGACTGAATGAAAGGAGCTGGCATCTCACTCTCTTTGAATCTTCTTTATCATGCTAAGAGGAGCAGGAAAAAGCAAAAAATTTCAGAATTGCACCTTGCAATGCGGAGAAATTACTGTTTGTGCATTTACAATATTCATTGATTTTTGCCATTGAAAAACGTCCAGAAATGATTGAAGCTACTGACTGAATGAAAGGAGCTGGCATCTCACTCTTTGAATCTTCTTTATCATGATAAGAGGAGCAGGAAAAAGCAAAAAATTTCAGAATTGCACCTTGCAATGCGGAGAAATTACTGTTTGTGCATTTACAATATTCATTGATTTTTGCCATTGAAAAACGTCCAGAAATGATTGAAGCTACTGACTGAATGAAAGGAGCTGGCATCTCACTCTCTTTGAATCTTCTTTATCATGCTAAGAGGAGCAGGAAAAAGCAAAAAATTTCAGAATTGCTCCTTGCAATGCGAAGAAATTACTGTTTGTGCATTTACAATATTCATTGATTTTTGCCATTGAAAAACGTCCAGAAATGATTGAAGCTACTGACTGAATGAAAGGAGCTGGCATCTCACTCTCTTTGAATCTTCTTTATCATGCTAAGAGGAGCAGGAAAAAGCAAAAAATTTCAGAATTGCACCTTGCAATGCGGAGAAATTACTGTTTGTGCATTTACAATATTCATTGATTTTTGCCATTGAAAAACATCATGTTATTCATATACCAGAAATGTTTGAAGCTACTGACTGAATGAAAGGAGCTGGCATCTCACTCTCTTTGAATCTTCTTTATCATGCTAAGAGAAGCAGGAAAAAGCAAAAAATATCAGAATTGCACCTTGCAATGCGGAGAAATTACTGTTTGTGCATTTACAATATTCATTGATTTTTGCCATTGAAAAACATCATGTTATTCATATACCAGAAATGTTTGAAGCTACTGACTGAATGAAAGGAGCTGGCATCTCACTCTCTTTGAATCTTCTTTATCATGCTAAGAGAAGCAGGAAAAAGCAAAAAATATCAGAATTGCACCTTGCAATGCGGAGAAATTACTGTTTGTGCATTTACAATATTCATTGATTTTTGCCATTGAAAAACATCATGTTATTCATATACCAGAAATGTTTGAAGCTACTGACTGAATGAAAGGAGCTGGCATCTCTCTCTCTTTGAATCTTCTTTATCATGCTAAGAGGAGCAGGAAAAAGCAAAAAATTTCAGAATTGCACCTTGCAATGCGGAGAAATTACTGTTTGTGCATTTACAATATTCATTGATTTTTGCCATTGAAAAACGTCCAGAAATGATTGAAGCTACTGACTGAATGAAAGGAGCTGGCATCTAAATCTCTTTGAATCTTCTTTATCATGCTAAGAGGAGCAGGAAAAAGCAAAAAATTTCAGAATTGCACCTTGCAATGCGGAGAAATTACTGTTTGTGCATTTACAATATTCATTGATTTTTGCCATTGAAAAACGTCCAGAAATGATTGAAGCTACTGACTGAATGAAAGGAGCTGGCATCTCACTCTCTTTGAATCTTCTTTATCATGCTAAGAGGAGCAGGAAAAAGCAAAAAATTTCAGAATTGCACCTTGCAATGCGGAGAAATTACTGTTTGTGCATTTACAATATTCATTGATTTTTGCCATTGAAAAACATCATGTTATTCATATACCAGAAATGTTTGAAGCTACTGACTGAATGAAAGGAGCTGGCATCTCACTCTCTTTGAATCTTCTTTATCATGCTAAGAGGAGCAGGAAAAAGCAAAAAATTTCAGAATTGCACCTTGCAATGCGGAGAAATTACTGTTTGTGCATTTACAATATTCATTGATTTTTGCCATTGAAAAACATCATGTTATTCATATACCAGAAATGTTTGAAGCTACTGACTGAATGAAAGGAGCTGGCATCTCACTCTCTTTGAATCTTTTTTATCATGCTAAGCGGAGCAGGAAAAAGCAAAAAATTTCAGAATTGCACCTTGCAATGCGGAGAAATTACTGTTTGTGCATTTACAATATTCATTGATTTTTGCCATTGAAAAACGTCCAGAAATGATTGAAGCTACTGACTGAATGAAAGGAGCTGGCATCTCACTCTCTTTGAATCTTCTTTATCATGCTAAGAGGAGCAGGAAAAAGCAAAAAATTTCAGAATTGCACCTTGCAATGCGGAGAAATTACTGTTTGTGCATTTACAATATTCATTGATTTTTGCCATTGAAAAACATCATGTTATTCATATACCAGAAATGTTTGAAGCTACTGACTGAATGAAAGGAGCTGGCATCTCACTCTCTTTGAATCTTTTTTATCATGCTAAGAGGAGCAGGAAAAAGCAAAAAATTTCAGAATTGCACCTTGCAATGCGGAGAAATTACTGTTTGTGCATTTACAATATTCATTGATTTTTGCCATTGAAAAACGTCCAGAAATGATTGAAGCTACTGACTGAATGAAAGGAGCTGGCATCTCACTCTCTTTGAATCTTCTTTATCATGCTAAGAGGAGCAGGAAAAAGCAAAAAATTTCAGAATTGCACCTTGCAATGCGGAGAAATTACTGTTTGTGCATTTACAATATTCATTGATTTTTGCCATTGAAAAACGTCCAGAAATGATTGAAGCTACTGACTGAATGAAAGGAGCTGGCATCTCACTCTTTGAATCTTCTTTATCATGATAAGAGGAGCAGGAAAAAGCAAAAAATTTCAGAATTGCACCTTGCAATGCGGAGAAATTACTGTTTGTGCATTTACAATATTCATTGATTTTTGCCATTGAAAAACGTCCAGAAATGATTGAAGCTACTGACTGAATGAAAGGAGCTGGCATCTCACTCTCTTTGAATCTTCTTTATCATGCTAAGAGGAGCAGGAAAAAGCAAAAAATTTCAGAATTGCTCCTTGCAATGCGAAGAAATTACTGTTTGTGCATTTACAATATTCATTGATTTTTGCCATTGAAAAACGTCCAGAAATGATTGAAGCTACTGACTGAATGAAAGGAGCTGGCATCTCACTCTCTTTGAATCTTCTTTATCATGCTAAGAGGAGCAGGAAAAAGCAAAAAATTTCAGAATTGCACCTTGCAATGCGGAGAAATTACTGTTTGTGCATTTACAATATTCATTGATTTTTGCCATTGAAAAACATCATGTTATTCATATACCAGAAATGTTTGAAGCTACTGACTGAATGAAAGGAGCTGGCATCTCACTCTCTTTGAATCTTCTTTATCATGCTAAGAGAAGCAGGAAAAAGCAAAAAATATCAGAATTGCACCTTGCAATGCGGAGAAATTACTGTTTGTGCATTTACAATATTCATTGATTTTTGCCATTGAAAAACATCATGTTATTCATATACCAGAAATGTTTGAAGCTACTGACTGAATGAAAGGAGCTGGCATCTCACTCTCTTTGAATCTTCTTTATCATGCTAAGAGAAGCAGGAAAAAGCAAAAAATATCAGAATTGCACCTTGCAATGCGGAGAAATTACTGTTTGTGCATTTACAATATTCATTGATTTTTGCCATTGAAAAACATCATGTTATTCATATACCAGAAATGTTTGAAGCTACTGACTGAATGAAAGGAGCTGGCATCTCTCTCTCTTTGAATCTTCTTTATCATGCTAAGAGGAGCAGGAAAAAGCAAAAAATTTCAGAATTGCACCTTGCAATGCGGAGAAATTACTGTTTGTGCATTTACAATATTCATTGATTTTTGCCATTGAAAAACGTCCAGAAATGATTGAAGCTACTGACTGAATGAAAGGAGCTGGCATCTCACTCTCTTTGAATCTTCTTTATCATGCTAAGAGGAGCAGGAAAAAGCAAAAAATTTCAGAATTGCACCTTGCAATGCGGAGAAATTACTGTTTGTGCATTTACAATATTCATTGATTTTTGCCATTGAAAAACGTCCAGAAATGATTGAAGCTACTGACTGAATGAAAGGAGCTGGCATCTCACTCTTTGAATCTTCTTTATCATGATAAGAGGAGCAGGAAAAAGCAAAAAATTTCAGAATTGCACCTTGCAATGCGGAGAAATTACTGTTTGTGCATTTACAATATTCATTGATTTTTGCCATTGAAAAACGTCCAGAAATGATTGAAGCTACTGACTGAATGAAAGGAGCTGGCATCTCACTCTCTTTGAATCTTCTTTATCATGCTAAGAGGAGCAGGAAAAAGCAAAAAATTTCAGAATTGCTCCTTGCAATGCGAAGAAATTACTGTTTGTGCATTTACAATATTCATTGATTTTTGCCATTGAAAAACGTCCAGAAATGATTGAAGCTACTGACTGAATGAAAGGAGCTGGCATCTCACTCTCTTTGAATCTTCTTTATCATGCTAAGAGGAGCAGGAAAAAGCAAAAAATTTCAGAATTGCACCTTGCAATGCGGAGAAATTACTGTTTGTGCATTTACAATATTCATTGATTTTTGCCATTGAAAAACATCATGTTATTCATATACCAGAAATGTTTGAAGCTACTGACTGAATGAAAGGAGCTGGCATCTCACTCTCTTTGAATCTTCTTTATCATGCTAAGAGAAGCAGGAAAAAGCAAAAAATATCAGAATTGCACCTTGCAATGCGGAGAAATTACTGTTTGTGCATTTACAATATTCATTGATTTTTGCCATTGAAAAACATCATGTTATTCATATACCAGAAATGTTTGAAGCTACTGACTGAATGAAAGGAGCTGGCATCTCACTCTCTTTGAATCTTCTTTATCATGCTAAGAGAAGCAGGAAAAAGCAAAAAATATCAGAATTGCACCTTGCAATGCGGAGAAATTACTGTTTGTGCATTTACAATATTCATTGATTTTTGCCATTGAAAAACATCATGTTATTCATATACCAGAAATGTTTGAAGCTACTGACTGAATGAAAGGAGCTGGCATCTCTCTCTCTTTGAATCTTCTTTATCATGCTAAGAGGAGCAGGAAAAAGCAAAAAATTTCAGAATTGCACCTTGCAATGCGGAGAAATTACTGTTTGTGCATTTACAATATTCATTGATTTTTGCCATTGAAAAACGTCCAGAAATGATTGAAGCTACTGACTGAATGAAAGGAGCTGGCATCTAAATCTCTTTGAATCTTCTTTATCATGCTAAGAGGAGCAGGAAAAAGCAAAAAATTTCAGAATTGCACCTTGCAATGCGGAGAAATTACTGTTTGTGCATTTACAATATTCATTGATTTTTGCCATTGAAAAACGTCCAGAAATGATTGAAGCTACTGACTGAATGAAAGGAGCTGGCATCTCACTCTCTTTGAATCTTCTTTATCATGCTAAGAGGAGCAGGAAAAAGCAAAAAATTTCAGAATTGCACCTTGCAATGCGGAGAAATTACTGTTTGTGCATTTACAATATTCATTGATTTTTGCCATTGAAAAACATCATGTTATTCATATACCAGAAATGTTTGAAGCTACTGACTGAATGAAAGGAGCTGGCATCTCACTCTCTTTGAATCTTCTTTATCATGCTAAGAGGAGCAGGAAAAAGCAAAAAATTTCAGAATTGCACCTTGCAATGCGGAGAAATTACTGTTTGTGCATTTACAATATTCATTGATTTTTGCCATTGAAAAACATCATGTTATTCATATACCAGAAATGATTGAAGCTACTGACTGAATGAAAGGAGCTGGCATCTCACTCTCTTTGAATCTTCTTTATCATGCTAAGAGGAGCAGGAAAAAGCAAAAAATTTCAGAATTGCACCTTGCAATGCGGAGAAATTACTGTTTGTGCATTTACAATATTCATTGATTTTTGCCATTGAAAAACATCATGTTATTCACATACCAGAAATGATTGAAGCTACTGACTGAATGAAAGGAGCTGGCATCTCACTCTCTTTGAATCTTCTTTATCATGCTAAGAGGAGCAGGAAAAAGCAAAAAATTTCAGAATTGCACCTTGCAATGCGGAGAAATTACTGTTTGTGCATTTACAATATTCATTGATTTTTGCCATTGAAAAACGTCCAGAAATGATTGAAGCTACTGACTGAATGAAAGGAGCTGGCATCTCACTCTCTTTGAATCTTCTTTATCATGCTAAGAGGAGCAGGAACAAGCAAAAAAATTCAGAATTGCACCTTGCAATGCGGAGAAATTACTGTTTGTGCATTTACAATATTCATTGATTTTTGCCATTGAAAAACATCATGTTATTCATACACCAGAAATGTTTGAAGCTACTGACTGAATGAAAGGAGCTGGCATCTCACTCTCTTTGAATCTTCTTTATCATGCTAAGAGGAGCAGGAAAAAGCAAAAAATTTCAGAATTACACCTTGCAATGCGGAGAAATAACTGTTTGTGCATTTACAATATTCATTGATTTTTGCCATTGAAAAACGTCCAGAAATGATTGAAGCTACTGACTGAATGAAAGGAGCTGGCATCTCACTCTCTTTGAATCTTCTTTATCATGCTAAGAGGAGCAGGAAAAAGCAAAAAATTTCAGAATTGCACCTTGCAATGCGGAGAAATTACTGTTTGTGCATTTACAATATTCATTGATTTTTCCAATGAAAAACATCATGTTATTCATATACCAGAAATGTTTGAAGCTACTGACTGAATGAAAGGAGCTGGCATCTCACTCTCTTTGAATCTTCTTTATCATGCTAAGAGGAGCAGGAAAAAGCAAAAAATTTCAGAATTGCACCTTGCAATGCGGAGAAATTACTGTTTGTGCATTTACAATATTCATTGATTTTTGCCATTGAAAAACGTCCAGAAATGATTGAAGCTACTGACTGAATGAAAGGAGCTGGCATCTCACTCTCTTTGAATCTTGTTTATCATGCTAAGAGGAGCAGGAAAAAGCAAAAAATTTCAGAATTGCACCTTGCAATGCGGAGAAATTACTGTTTGTGCATTTACACAATTCATTGATTTTTGCCATTGAAAAACGTCCAGAAATGATTGAAGCTACTGACTGAATGAAAGGAGCTGGCATCTCACTCTCTTTGAATCTTCTTTATCATGCTAAGAGGAGCAGGAAAAAGCAAAAAATTTCAGAATTGCACCTTGCAATGCGCAGAAATTACTGTTTGTGCATTTACAATATTCATTGATTTTTGCCATTGAAAAACATCATGTTATTCATATACCAGAAATGATTGAAGCTACTGACTGAATGAAAGGAGCTGGCATCTCACTCTCTTTGAATCTTCTTTATCATGCTAAGAGGAGCAGGAAAAAGCAAAAAATTTCAGAATTGCACCTTGCAATGCGGAGAAATTACTGTTTGTGCATTTACAATATTCATTGATTTTTACCATTGAAAAACATCCAGAAATGATTGAAGCTACTGACTGAATGAACGGAGCTGGCATCTCACTCTCTTTGAATCTTCTTTAACATGCTAAGAGGAGCAGGAAAAAGCAAAAAATTTCAGAATTGCACCTTGCAATGCGGAGAAATTACTGTTTGTGCATTTACAATATTCATTGATTTTTGCCATTGAAAAACGTCCAGAAATGATTGAAGCTACTGACTGAATGAAAGGAGCTGGCATCTCACTCTCTTTGAATCTTCTTTATCATGCTAAGAGGAGCAGGAAAAAGCAAAAAATTTCAGAATTGCACCTTGCAATGCGAAGAAATTACTGTATGTGCATTTACAATATTCATTGATTTTTGCCATTGAAAAACGTCCAGAAATGATTGAAGCTACTGACTGAATGAAAGGAGCTGGCATCTCACTCTCTTTGAATCTTCTTTATCATGCTAAGAGGAGCAGGAAAAAGCAAAAAATTTCAGAATTGCACCTTGCAATGCGGAGAAATTACTGTTTGTGCATTTACAATATTCATTGATTTTTGCCATTGAAAAACATCATGTTATTCATATACCAGAAATGTTTGAAGCTACTGACTGAATGAAAGGAGCTGGCATCTCACTCTCTTTGAATCTTCTTTATCATGCTAAGAGGAGCAGGAAAAAGCAAAAAATTTCAGAATTGCACCTTGCAATGCGGAGAAATTACTGTTTGTGCATTTACAATATTCATTGATTTTTGCCATTGAAAAACATCATGTTATTCATATACCAGAAATGTTTGAAGGTACTGACTGAATGAAAGGAGCTGGCATCCCACTCTCTTTGAATATTCTTTATCATGCTAAGAGGAGCAGGAAAAAGCAAAAAATTTCAGAATTGCACCTTGCAATGCGGAGAAATTACTGTTTGTGCATTTACAATATTCATTGATTTTTGCCATTGAAAAACGTCCAGAAATGATTGAAGCTACTGACTGAATGAAAGGAGCTGGCATCTAAATATCTTTGAATCTTCTTTATCATGCTAAGATGAGCAGGAAAAAGCAAAAAATTTCAGAATTGCACCTTGCAATGCGGAGAAATTACTGTTTGTGCATTTACAATATTCATTGATTTTTGCCATTGAAAAACATCATGTTATTCATATACCAGAAATGATTGAAGCTACTGACTGAATGAAAGGAGCTGGCATCTCACTCTCTTTGAATCTTCTTTATCATGCTAAGAGGAGCAGGAAAAAGCAAAAAATTTCAGAATTGCACCTTGCAATGCGGAGAAATTACTGTTTGTGCATTTACAATATTCATTGATTTTTGCCATTGAAAAACGTCCAGAAATGATTGAAGCTACTGACTGAATGAAAGGAGCTGGCATCTCACTCTCTTTGAATCTTCTTTATCATGCTAAGAGGAGCAGGAAAAAGCAAAAAATTTCAGAATTGCACCTTGCAATGCGGAGAAATTACTGTTTGTGCATTTACAATATTCATTGATTTTTGCCATTGAAAAACATCATGTTATTCATATACCAGAAATGTTTGAAGCTACTGACTGAATGAAAGGAGCTGGCATCTCACTCTCTTTGAATCTTCTTTATCATGCTAAGAGGAGCAGGAAAAAGCAAAAAAATTCAGAATTGCACCTTGCAATGCGGAGAAATTACTGTTTGTGCATTTACAATATTCATTGATTTTTGCCATTGAAAAACATCATGTTATTCATATACCAGAAATGATTGAAGCTACTGACTGAATGAAAGGAGCTGGCATCTCATTCTCTTTGAATCTTCTTTATCATGCTAAGAGGAGCAGGAAAAAGCAAAAAATTTCAGAATTGCACCTTGCAATGCGGAGAAATTACTGTTTGTGCATTTACAATATTCATTGATTTTTGCCATTGAAAAACATCATGTTATTCATATACCAGAAATGATTGAAGCTACTGACTGAATGAAAGGAGCTGGCATCTCACTCTCTTTGAATATTCTTTATCATGCTAAGAGGAGCAGGAAAAAGCAAAAAATTTCAGAATTGCACCTTGCAATGCGGAGAAATTACTGTTTGTGCATTTACAATATTCATTGATTTTTGCCATTGAAAAACGTCCAGAAATGATTGAAGCTACTGACTGAATGAAAGGAGCTGGCATCTCACTCTCTTTGAATCTTCTTTATAAGCTAAGAGGAGCAGGAAAAAGCAAAAAATTTCAGAATTGCACCTTGCAATGCGGAGAAATTACTGTTTGTGCATTTACAATATTCATTGATTTTTGCCATTGAAAAACATCATGTTATTCATATACCAGAAATGTTTGAAGCTACTGACTGAATGAAAGGAGCTGGCATCTCACTCTCTTTGAATCTTCTTTATCATGCTAAGAGGAGCAGGAAAAAGCAAAAAATTTCAGAATTGCACCTTGCAATGCGGAGAAATTACTGTTTGTGCATTTACAATATTCATTGATTTTTGCCATTGAAAAACATCATGTTATTCATATACCAGAAATGTTTGAAGCTACTGACTGAATGAAAGGAGCTGGCATCTCACTCTCTTTGAATATTCTTTATCATGCTAAGAGGAGCAGGAAAAAGCAAAAAATTTCAGAATTGCACCTTGCAATGCGGAGAAATTACTGTTTGTGCATTTACAATATTCATTGATTTTTGCCATTGAAAAACGTCCAGAAATGATTGAAGCTACTGACTGAATGAAAGGAGCTGGCATCTAAATATCTTTGAATCTTCTTTATCATGCTAAGAGGAGCAGGAAAAAGCAAAAAATTTCAGAATTGCACCTTGCAATGCGGAGAAATTACTGTTTGTGCATTTACAATATTCATTGATTTTTGCCATTGAAAAACATCATGTTATTCATATACCAGAAATGATTGAAGCTACTGACTGAATGAAAGGAGCTGGCATCTCACTCTCTTTGAATCTTCTTTATCATGCTAAGAGGAGCAGGAAAAAGCAAAAAATTTCAGAATTGCACCTTGCAATGCGGAGAAATTACTGTTTGTGCATTTACAATATTCATTGATTTTTGCCATTGAAAAACGTCCAGAAATGATTGAAGCTACTGACTGAATGAAAGGAGCTGGCATCTCACTCTCTTTGAATCTTCTTTATCATGCTAAGAGGAGCAGGAAAAAGCAAAAAATTTCAGAATTGCACCTTGCAATGCGGAGAAATTACTGTTTGTGCATTTACAATATTCATTAATTTTTGCCATTGAAAAACATCATGTTATTCATATACCAGAAATGTTTGAAGCTACTGACTGAATGAAAGGAGCTGGCATCTCACTCTCTTTGAATCTTCTTTATCATGCTAAGAGGAGCAGGAAAAAGCAAAAAAATTCAGAATTGCACCTTGCAATGCGGAGAAATTACTGTTTGTGCATTTACAATATTCATTGATTTTTGCCATTGAAAAACATCATGTTATTCATATACCAGAAATGATTGAAGCTACTGACTGAATGAAAGGAGCTGGCATCTCACTCTCTTTGAATCTTCTTTATCATGCTAAGAGGAGCAGGAAAAAGCAAAAAATTTCAGAATTGCACCTTGCATGCGGAGAAATTACTGTTTGTGCATTTACAATATTCATTGATTTTTGCCATTGAAAAACATCATGTTATTCATATACCAGAAATGATTGAAGCTACTGACTGAATGAAAGGAGCTGGCATCTCACTCTCTTTGAATATTCTTTATCATGCTAAGAGGAGCAGGAAAAAGCAAAAAATTTCAGAATTGCACCTTGCAATGCGGAGAAATTACTGTTTGTGCATTTACAATATTCATTGATTTTTGCCATTGAAAAACGTCCAGAAATGATTGAAGCTACTGACTGAAGGAAAGGAGCTGGCATCTCACTCTCTTTGAATCTTCTATATCATGCTAAGAGGAGCAGGAAAAAGCAAAAAATTTCAGAATTGCACCTTGCAATGCGGAGAAATTACTGTTTGTGCAATTACAATATTCATTGATTTTTGCCATTGAAAAACATCATGTTATTCATATACCAGAAATGTTTGAAGCTACTGACTGAATGAAAGGAGCTGGCATCTCACTCTCTTTGAATCTTCTTTATCATGCTAAGAGGAGCAGGAAAAAGCAAAAAATTTCAGAATTGCACCTTGCAATGCGGAGAAATTACTATTTGTGCATTTACAATATTCATTGATTTTTGCCATTGAAAAACGTCCAGAAATGATTGAAGCTACTGACTGAATGAAAGGAGCTGGCATCTCACTCTCTTTGAATCTTCTTTATCATGCTAAGAGGAGCAGGAAAAATCAAAAAATTTCAGAATTGCACCTTGCAATGCGGAGAAATTACTGTTTGTGCATTTACAATATTCATTGATTTTTGCCATTGAAAATCGTCCAGAAATGATTGAAGCTACTGACTGAATGAAAGGAGCTGGCATCTCACTCTCTTTGAATCTTCTTTATCATGCTAAGAGGAGCAGGAAAAATCAAAAAATTTCAGAATTGCACCTTGCAATGCGGAGAAATTACTGTTTGTGCATTTACAATATTCATTGATTTTTGCCATTGAAAAACGTCCAGAAATGATTGAAGCTACTGACTGAATGAAAGGAGCTGGCATCTCACTCTCTTTGAATCTTCTTTATCATGCTAAGAGGAGCAGGAAAAATCAAAAAATTTCAGAATTGCACCTTGCAATGCGGAGAAATTACTGTTTGTGCATTTACAATATTCATTGATTTTTGCCATTGAAAAACGTCCAGAAATGATTGAAGCTACTGACTGAATGAAAGGAGCTGGCATCTCACTCTCTTTGAATCTTGTTTATCATGCTAAGAGGAGCAGGAAAAAGCAAAAAATTTCAGAATTGCACCTTGCAATGCGGAGAAATTACTGTTTGTGCATTTACAATATTCATTGATTTTTGCCTTTGAAAAACGTCCAGAAATTATTGAAGCTACTGACTGAATGAAAGGAGCTGGCATCTCACTCTCTTTGAATCTTCTTTATCATGCTAAGAGGAGCAGGAAAAAGCAAAAAAATTTCAGAATTGCACCTTGCAATGCGGAGAAATTACTGTTTGTGCATTTACAATATTCATTGATTTTTGCCATTGAAAAACATCATGTTATTCATATACCAGAAATGTTTGAAGCTACTGACTGAATGAAAGGAGCTGGCATCTCACTCTCTTTGAATCTTCTTTATCATGCTAAGAGGAGCAGGAAAAAGCAAAAAATTTCAGAATTGCACCTTGCAATGCGGAGAAATTACTGTTTGTGCATTTACAATATTCATTGATTTTTGCCATTGAAAAACATCATGTTATTCATATACCAGAAATGTTTGAAGCTACTGACTGAATGAAAGGAGCTGGCATCTCACTCTCTTTGAATATTCTTTATCATGCTAAGAGGAGCAGGAAAAAGCAAAAAATTTCAGAATTGCACCTTGCAATGCGGAGAAATTACTGTTTGTGCATTTACAATATTCATTGATTTTTGCCATTGAAAAACGTCCAGAAATGATTGAAGCTACTGACTGAATGAAAGGAGCTGGCATCTAAATATCTTTGAATCTTCTTTATCATGCTAAGAGGAGCAGGAAAAAGCAAAAAATTTCAGAATTGCACCTTGCAATGCGGAGAAATTACTGTTTGTGCATTTACAATATTCATTAATTTTTGCCATTGAAAAACATCATGTTATTCATATACCAGAAATGTTTGAAGCTACTGACTGAATGAAAGGAGCTGGCATCTCACTCTCTTTGAATCTTCTTTATCATGCTAAGAGGAGCAGGAAAAAGCAAAAAAATTCAGAATTGCACCTTGCAATGCGGAGAAATTACTGTTTGTGCATTTACAATATTCATTGATTTTTGCCATTGAAAAACATCATGTTATTCATATACCAGAAATGATTGAAGCTACTGACTGAATGAAAGGAGCTGGCATCTCACTCTCTTTGAATCTTCTTTATCATGCTAAGAGGAGCAGGAAAAAGCAAAAAATTTCAGAATTGCACCTTGCAATGCGGAGAAATTACTGTTTGTGCATTTACAATATTCATTGATTTTTGCCATTGAAAAACATCATGTTATTCATATACCAGAAATGATTGAAGCTACTGACTGAATGAAAGGAGCTGGCATCTCACTCTCTTTGAATATTCTTTATCATGCTAAGAGGAGCAGGAAAAAGCAAAAAATTTCAGAATTGCACCTTGCAATGCGGAGAAATTACTGTTTGTGCATTTACAATATTCATTGATTTTTGCCATTGAAAAACGTCCAGAAATGATTGAAGCTACTGACTGAAGGAAAGGAGCTGGCATCTCACTCTCTTTGAATCTTCTATATCATGCTAAGAGGAGCAGGAAAAAGCAAAAAATTTCAGAATTGCACCTTGCAATGCGGAGAAATTACTGTTTGTGCAATTACAATATTCATTGATTTTTGCCATTGAAAAACATCATGTTATTCATATACCAGAAATGTTTGAAGCTACTGACTGAATGAAAGGAGCTGGCATCTCACTCTCTTTGAATCTTCTTTATCATGCTAAGAGGAGCAGGAAAAAGCAAAAAATTTCAGAATTGCACCTTGCAATGCGGAGAAATTACTATTTGTGCATTTACAATATTCATTGATTTTTGCCATTGAAAAACGTCCAGAAATGATTGAAGCTACTGACTGAATGAAAGGAGCTGGCATCTCACTCTCTTTGAATCTTCTTTATCATGCTAAGAGGAGCAGGAAAAATCAAAAAATTTCAGAATTGCACCTTGCAATGCGGAGAAATTACTGTTTGTGCATTTACAATATTCATTGATTTTTGCCATTGAAAAACGTCCAGAAATGATTGAAGCTACTGACTGAATGAAAGGAGCTGGCATCTCACTCTCTTTGAATCTTCTTTATCATGCTAAGAGGAGCAGGAAAAATCAAAAAATTTCAGAATTGCACCTTGCAATGCGGAGAAATTACTGTTTGTGCATTTACAATATTCATTGATTTTTGCCATTGAAAAACGTCCAGAAATGATTGAAGCTACTGACTGAATGAAAGGAGCTGGCATCTCACTCTCTTTGAATCTTCTTTATCATGCTAAGAGGAGCAGGAAAAATCAAAAAATTTCAGAATTGCACCTTGCAATGCGGAGAAATTACTGTTTGTGCATTTACAATATTCATTGATTTTTGCCATTGAAAAACGTCCAGAAATGATTGAAGCTACTGACTGAATGAAAGGAGCTGGCATCTCACTCTCTTTGAATCTTGTTTATCATGCTAAGAGGAGCAGGAAAAAGCAAAAAATTTCAGAATTGCACCTTGCAATGCGGAGAAATTACTGTTTGTGCATTTACAATATTCATTGATTTTTGCCTTTGAAAAACGTCCAGAAATTATTGAAGCTACTGACTGAATGAAAGGAGCTGGCATCTCACTCTCTTTGAATCTTCTTTATCATGCTAAGAGGAGCAGGAAAAAGCAAAAAAATTTCAGAATTGCACCTTGCAATGCGGAGAAATTACTGTTTGTGCATTTACAATATTCATTGATTTTTGCCATTGAAAAACATCATGTTATTCATATACCAGAAATGTTTGAAGCTACTGACTGAATGAAAGGAGCTGGCATCTCACTCTCTTTGAATCTTCTTTATCATGCTAAGAGGAGCAGGAAAAAGCAAAAAATTTCAGAATTGCACCTTGCAATGCGGAGAAATTACTGTTTGTGCATTTACAATATTCATTGATTTTTGCCATTGAAAAACGTCCAGAAATGATTGAAGCTACTGACTGAATGAAAGGAGCTGGCATCTCACTCTCTTTGAATCTTCTTTATCATGCTAAGAGGAGCAGGAAAAAGCAAAAAATTTCAGAATTGCACCTTGCAATGCGGAGAAATTACTGTTTGTGCATTTACAATATTCATTGATTTTTTGCCATTGAAAAACATCATGTTATTCATATACCAGAAATGTTTGAAGCTACTGACTGAATGAAAGGAGCTGGCATCTCACTCTCTTTGAATCTTCTTTATCATGCTAAGAGGAGCAGGAAAAAGCAAAAAATTTCAGAATTGCACCTTGCAATGCGGAGAAATTACTGTTTGTGCATTTACAATATTCATTGATTTTTGCCATTGAAAAACGTCCAGAAATGATTGAAGCTACTGACTGAATGAAAGGAGCTGGCATCTCACTCTCTTTGAATCTTCTTTATCATGCTAAGAGGAGCAGGAAAAAGCAAAAAATTTCAGAATTGCACCTTGCAATGCGGAGAAATTACTGTTTGTGCATTTACAATATTCATTGATTTTTGCCATTGAAAAACGTCCAGAAATGATTGAAGCTACTGACTGAATGAAAGGAACTGGCATCTCACTCTCTTTGAATCTTCTTTATCATGCTAAGAGGAGCAGGAAAAAGCAAAAAATTTCAGAATTGCACCTTGCAATGCGGAGAAATTACTGTTTGTGCATTTACAATATTCATTGATTTTTGCCATTGAAAAACGTCCAGAAATGATTGAAGCTACTGACTGAATGAAAGGAGCTGGCATCTCACTCTCTTTGAATCTTGTTTATCATGCTAAGAGGAGCAGGAAAAACCAAAAAATTTCAGAATTGCACCTTGCAATGCAGAGAAATTACTGTTTGTGCATTTACAATATTCATTGATTTTTGCCATTGAAAAACGTCCAGAAATGATTGAAGCTACTGACTGAATGAAAGGAGCTGGCATCTCACTCTCTTTGAATCTTCTTTATCATGCTAAGAGGAGCAGGAAAAAGCAAAAAATTTCAGAATTGCACCTTGCAATGTGGGGAAATTACTGTTTGTGCATTTACAATATTCATTGATTTTTGCCATTGAAAAACATCATGTTATTCATATACCAGAAATGTTTGAAGCTACTGACTGAATGAAAGGAGCTGGCATCTCACTCTCTTTGAATCTTCTTTATCATGCTAAGAGGAGCAGGATAAAGCAAAAAATTTCAGAATTGCACCTTGCAATGCGGAGAAATTACTGTTTGTGCATTTACAATATTCATTGATTTTTGCCATTGAAAAACATCATGTTATTCATATACCAGAAATGATTGAAGCTACTGACTGAATGAAAGGAGCTGGCATCTCACTCTCTTTGAATCTTCTTTATCATGCTAAGAGGAGCAAGAAAAAGCAAAAAATTTCAGAATTGCACCTTGCAATGCGGAGAAATTACTGTTTGTGCATTTACAATATTCATTGATTTTTGCCATTGAAAAACGTCCAGAAATGATTGAAGCTACTGACTGAATGAAAGGAGCTGGCATCTCACTCTCTTTGAATCTTCTTTATCATGCTAAGAGGAGCAGGAAAAAGCAAAAAATTTCTGAATTGCACCTTGCAATGCGGAGAAATTACTGTTTGTGCATTTACAATATTCATTGATTTTTGCCATTGAAAAACATCATGTTATTCAAACACCAGAAATGTTTGAAGCTACTGACTGAATGAAAGGAGCTGGCATCTCACTCTCTTTGAATCTTCTTTATCATGCTAAGAGGAGCAGGAAAAAGCAAAAAATTTCAGAATTACACCTTGCAATGCGGAGAAATTACTGTTTGTGCATTTACAATATTCATTGATTTTTGCCATTGAAAAACGTCCAGAAATGATTGAAGCTACTGACTGAATGAAAGGAGCTGGCATCTCACTCTCTTTGAATCTTCTTTATCATGCTAAGAGGAGCAGGAAAAAGCAAAAAATTTCAGAATTGCACCTTGCAATGCGGAGAAATTACTGTTTGTGCATTTACAATATTCATTGATTTTTGCCATTGAAAAACATCATGTTATTCATATACCAGAAATGTTTGAAGCTACTGACTGAATGAAAGGAGCTGGCATCTCACTCTCTTTGAATCTTCTTTATCATGCTAAGAGGAGCAGGAAAAAGCAAAAAATTTCAGAATTGCACCTTGCAATGCGGAGAAATTACTGTTTGTGCATTTACAATATTCATTGATTTTTGCCATTGAAAAACGTCCAGAAATGATTGAAGCTACTGACTGAATGAAAGGAGCTGGCATCTCACTCTCTTTGAATCTTGTTTATCATGCTAAGAGGAGCAGGAAAAAGCAAAAAATTTCAGAATTGCACCTTGCAATGCGGAGAAATTACTGTTTGTGCATTTACACAATTCATTGATTTTTGCCATTGAAAAACGTCCAGAAATGATTGAAGCTACTGACTGAATGAAAGGAGCTGGCATCTCACTCTCTTTGAATCTTCTTTATCATGCTAAGAGGAGCAGGAAAAAGCAAAAAATTTCAGAATTGCACCTTGCAATGCGGAGAAATTACTGTTTGTGCATTTACAATATTCATTGATTTTTGCCATTGAAAAACATCATGTTATTCATATACCAGAAATGATTGAAGCTACTGACTGAATGAAAGGAGCTGGCATCTCACTCTCTTTGAATCTTCTTTATCATGCTAAGAGGAGCAGGAAAAAGCAAAAAATTTCAGAATTGCACCTTGCAATGCGGAGAAATTACTGTTTGTGCATTTACAATATTCATTGATTTTTGCCATTGAAAAACGTCCAGAAATGATTGAAGCTACTGACTGAATGAAAGGAGCTGGCATCTCACTCTCTGAATCTTCTTTATCATGCTAAGAGGAGCAGGAAAAAGCAAAAAATTTCAGAATTGCACCTTGCAATGCGGAGAAATTACTGTTTGTGCATTTACAATATTCATTGAATTTTGCCATTGAAAAACGTCCAGAAATGATTGAAGCTACTGACTGAATGAAAGGAGCTGGCATCTCACTCTCTTTGAATCTTCTTTATCATGCTAAGAGGAGCAGGAAAAAGCAAAAAATTTCAGAATTGCACCTTGCAATGCGAAGAAATTACTGTATGTGCATTTACAATATTCATTGATTTTTGCAATTGAAAAACGTCCAGAAATGATTGAAGCTACTGACTGAATGAAAGGAGCTGGCATCTCACTCTCTTTGAATCTTGTTTATCATGCTAAGAGGAGCAGGAAAAAGCAAAAAATTTCAGAATTGCACCTTGCAATGCGGAGAAATTACTGTTTGTGCACTTACAATATTCATTGATTTTTGCCATTGAAAAACATCATGTTATTCATATACCAGAAATGTTTGAAGCTACTGACTGAATGAAAGGAGCTGGCATCTCACTCTCTTTGAATCTTCTTTATCATGCTAAGAGGAGCAGGAAAAAGCAAAAAATTTCAGAATTGCACCTTGCAATGCGGAGAAATTACTGTTTGTGCATTTACAATATTCATTGATTTTTGCCATTGAAAAACATCATGTTATTCATATACCAGAAATGTTTGAAGCTACTGACTGAATGAAAGGAGCTGGCATCTCACTCTCTTTGAATATTCTTTATCATGCTAAGAGGAGCAGGAAAAAGCAAAAAATTTCAGAATTGCACCTTGCAATGCGGAGAAATTACTGTTTGTGCATTTACAATATTCATTGATTTTTGCCATTGAAAAACGTCCAGAAATGATTGAAGCTACTGACTGAATGAAAGGAGCTGGCATCTAAATCTCTTTGAATCTTCTTTATCATGCTAAGAGGAGCAGGAAAAAGCAAAAAATTTCAGAATTGCACCTTGCAATGCGGAGAAATTACTGTTTGTGCATTTACAATATTCATTGATTTTTGCCATTGAAAAACATCATGTTATTCATATACCAGAAATGATTGAAGCTACTTACTGAATGAAAGGAGCTGGCATCTCACTCTCTTTGAATCTTCTTTATCATGCTAAGAGGAGCAGGAAAAAGCAAAAAATTTCAGAATTGCACCTTGCAATGCGGAGAAATTACTGTTTGTGCATTTACAATATTCATTGATTTTTGCCATTGAAAAACGTCCAGAAATGATTGAAGCTACTGACTGAATGAAAGGAGCTGGCATCTCACTCTCTTTGAATCTTCTTTATCATGCTAAGAGGAGCAGGAAAAAGCAAAAAATTTCAGAATTGCACCTTGCAATGCGGAGAAATTACTGTTTGTGCATTTACAATATTCATTGATTTTTGCCTTTGAAAAACATCATGTTATTCATATACCAGAAATGTTTGAAGCTACTGACTGAATGAAAGGAGCTGGCATCTCACTCTCTTTGAATCTTCTTTATCATGCTAAGAGGAGCAGGAAAAAGCAAAAAAATTCAGAATTGCACCTTGCAATGCGGAGAAATTACTGTTTGTGCATTTACAATATTCATTGATTTTTGCCATTGAAAAACATCATGTTATTCATATACCAGAAATGATTGAAGCTACTGACTGAATGAAAGGAGCTGGCATCTCACTCTCTTTGAATCTTCTTTATCATGCTAAGAGGAGCAGGAAAAAGCAAAAAATTTCAGAATTGCACCTTGCAATGCGGAGAAATTACTGTTTGTGCATTTACAATATTCATTGATTTTTGCCATTGAAAAACATCATGTTATTCATATACCAGAAATGATTGAAGCTACTGACTGAATGAAAGGAGCTGGCATCTCACTCTCTTTGAATATTCGTTATCATGCTAAGAGGAGCAGGAAAAAGCAAAAAATTTCAGAATTGCACCTTGCAATGCGGAGAAATTACTGTTTGTGCATTTACAATATTCATTGATTTTTGCCATTGAAAAACGTCCAGAAATGATTGAAGCTACTGACTGAAGGAAAGGAGCTGGCATCTCACTCTCTTTGAATCTTCTATATCATGCTAAGAGGAGCAGGAAAAAGCAAAAAATTTCAGAATTGCACCTTGCAATGCGGAGAAATTACTGTTTGTGCATTTACAATATTCATTGATTTTTGCCATTGAAAAACATCATGTTATTCATATACCAGAAATGTTTGAAGCTACTGACTGAATGAAAGGAGCTGGCATCTCACTCTCTTTGAATCTTCTTTATCATGCTAAGAGGAGCAGGAAAAAGCAAAAAATTTCAGAATTGCACCTTGCAATGCGGAGAAATTACTATTTGTGCATTTACAATATTCATTGATTTTTGCCATTGAAAAACGTCCAGAAATGATTGAAGCTACTGACTGAATGAAAGGAGCTGGCATCTCACTCTCTTTGAATCTTCTTTATCATGCTAAGAGGAGCAGGAAAAAGCAAAAAATTTCAGAATTGCACCTTGCAATGCGGAGAAATTACTGTTTGTGCATTTACAATATTCATTGATTTTTGCCATTGAAAAACGTCCAGAAATGATTGAAGCTACTGACTGAATGAAAGGAGCTGGCATCTCACTCTCTTTGAATCTTGTTTATCATGCTAAGAGGAGCAGGAAAAAGCAAAAAATTTCAGAATTGCACCTTGCAATGCGGAGAAATTACTGTTTGTGCATTTACAATATTCATTGATTTTTGCAATTGAAAAACGTCCAGAAATGATTGAAGCTACTGACTGAATGAAAGGAGCTGGCATCTCACTCTCTTTGAATCTTCTTTATCATGCTAAGAGCAGGAAAAAGCAAAAAATTTCAGAATTGCACCTTGCAATGCGGAGAAATTACTGTTTGTGCATTTACAATATTGATTGATTTTTGCCATTGAAAAACATCATGTTATTCAAACACCAGAAATGTTTGAAGCTACTGACTGAATGAAAGGAGCTGGCATCTCACTCTCTTTGAATCTTCTTTATCATGCTAAGAGGAGCAGGAAAAAGCAAAAAATTTCAGAATTACACCTTGCAATGCGGAGAAATTACTGTTTGTGCATTTACAATATTCATTGATTTTTGCCATTGAAAAACATCATGTTATTCATATACCAGAAATGTTTGAAGCTACTGACTGAATGAAAGGAGCTGGCATCTCACTCTCTTTGAATCTTCTTTATCATGCTAAGAGGAGCAGGAAAAAGCAAAAAATTTCAGAATTGCACCTTGCAATGCGGAGAAATTACTGTTTGTACATTTACAATATTCATTGATTTTTGCCATTGAAAAACGTCCAGAAATGATTGAAGCTACTGACTGAATGAAAGGAGCTGGCATCTCACTCTCTTTGAATCTTGTTTATCATGCTAAGAGGAGCAGGAAAAAGCAAAAAATTTCAGAATTGCACCTTGCAATGCGGAGAAATTACTGTTTGTGCATTTACACAATTCATTGATTTTTGCCATTGAAAAACGTCCAGAAATGATTGAAGCTACTGACTGAATGAAAGGAGCTGGCATCTCACTCTCTTTGAATCTTCTTTATCATGCTAAGAAGAGCAGGAAAAAGCAAAAAATTTCAGAATTGCACCTTGCAATGCGGAGAAATTACTGTTTGTGCATTTACAATATTCATTGATTTTTGCCATTGAAAAACATCATGTTATTCATATACCAGAAATGATTGAAGCTACTGACTGAATGAAAGGAGCTGGCATCTCACTCTCTTTGAATCTTCTTTATCATGCTAAGAGGAGCAGGAAAAAGCAAAAAATTTCAGAATTGCGCCTTGCAATGCGGAGAAATTACTGTTTGTGCATTTACAATATTCATTGATTTTTACCATTGAAAAACGTCCAGAAATGATTGAAGCTACTGACTGAATGAAAGGAGCTGGCATCTCACTCTCTGAATCTTCTTTATCATGCTAAGAGGAGCAGGAAAAAGCAAAAAATTTCAGAATTGCACCTTGCAATGCGGAGAAATTACTGTTTGTGCATTTACAATATTCATTGAATTTTGCCATTGAAAAACGTCCAGAAATGATTGAAGCTACTGACTGAATGAAAGGAGCTGGCATCTCACTCTCTTTGAATCTTCTTTATCATGCTAAGAGGAGCAGGAAAAAGCAAAAAATTTCAGAATTGCACCTTGCAATGCGAAGAAATTACTGTATGTGCATTTACAATATTCATTGATTTTTGCCATTGAAAAACGTCCAGAAATGATTGAAGCTACTGACTGAATGAAAGGAGCTGGCATCTCACTCTCTTTGAATCTTGTTTATCATGCTAAGAGGAGCAGGAAAAAGCAAAAAATTTCAGAATTGCACCTTGCAATGCGGAGAAATTACTGTTTGTGCATTTACAATATTCATTGATTTTTGCCATTGAAAAACATCATGTTATTCATATACCAGAAATGTTTGAAGCTACTGACTGAATGAAAGGAGCTGGCATCTCACTCTCTTTGAATCTTCTTTATCATGCTAAGAGGAGCAGGAAAAAGCAAAAAATTTCAGAATTGCACCTTGCAATGCGGAGAAATTACTGTTTGTGCATTTACAATATTCATTGATTTTTGCAATTGAAAAACATCATGTTATTCATATACCAGAAATGTTTGAAGCTACTGACTGAATGAAAGGAGCTGGCATCTCACTCTGTTTGAATATTCTTTATCATGCTAAGAGGAGCAGGAAAAAGCAAAAAATTTCAGAATTGCACCTTGCAATGCGGAGAAATTACTGTTTGTGCATTTACAATATTCATTGATTTTTGCCATTGAAAAACGTCCAGAAATGATTGAAGCTACTGACTGAATGAAAGGAGCTGGCATCTAAATCTCTTTGAATCTTCTTTATCATGCTAAGAGGAGCAGGAAAAAGCAAAAAATTTCAGAATTGCACCTTGCAATGCGGAGAAATTACTGTTTGTGCATTTACAATATTCATTGATTTTTGCCATTGAAAAACATCATGTTATTCATATACCAGAAATGATTGAAGCTACTTACTGAATGAAAGGAGCTGGCATCTCACTCTCTTTGAATCTTCTTTATCATGCTAAGAGGAGCAGGAAAAAGCAAAAAATTTCAGAATTGCACCTTGCAATGCGGAGAAATTACTGTTTGTGCATTTACAATATTCATTGATTTTTGCCATTGAAAAACGTCCAGAAATGATTGAAGCTACTGACTGAATGAAAGGAGCTGGCATCTCACTCTCTTTGAATCTTCTTTATCATGCTAAGAGGAGCAGGAAAAAGCAAAAAATTTCAGAATTGCACCTTGCAATGCGGAGAAATTACTGTTTGTGCATTTACAATATTCATTGATTTTTGCCTTTGAAAAACATCATGTTATTCATATACCAGAAATGTTTGAAGCTACTGACTGAATGAAAGGAGCTGGCATCTCACTCTCTTTGAATCTTCTTTATCATGCTAAGAGGAGCAGGAAAAAGCAAAAAAATTCAGAATTGCACCTTGCAATGCGGAGAAATTACTGTTTGTGCATTTACAATATTCATTGATTTTTGCCATTGAAAAACATCATGTTATTCATATACCAGAAATGATTGAAGCTACTGACTGAATGAAAGGAGCTGGCATCTCACTCTCTTTGAATCTTCTTTATCATGCTAAGAGGAGCAGGAAAAAGCAAAAAATTTCAGAATTGCACCTTGCAATGCGGAGAAATTACTGTTTGTGCATTTACAATATTCATTGATTTTTGCCATTGAAAAACATGATGTTATTCATATACCAGAAATGATTGAAGCTACTGACTGAATGAAAGGAGCTGGCATCTCACTCTCTTTGAATATTCTTTATCATGCTAAGAGGAGCAGGAAAAAGCAAAAAATTTCAGAATTGCACCTTGCAATGCGGAGAAATTACTGTTTGTGCATTTACAATATTCATTGATTTTTGCCATTGAAAAACGTCCAGAAATGATTGAAGCTACTGACTGAAGGAAAGGAGCTGGCATCTCACTCTCTTTGAATCTTCTATATCATGCTAAGAGGAGCAGGAAAAAGCAAAAAATTTCAGAATTGCACCTTGCAATGCGGAGAAATTACTGTTTGTGCATTTACAATATTCATTGATTTTTGCCATTGAAAAACATCATGTTATTCATATACCAGAAATGTTTGAAGCTACTGACTGAATGAAAGGAGCTGGCATCTCACTCTCTTTGAATCTTCTTTATCATGCTAAGAGGAGCAGGAAAAAGCAAAAAATTTCAGAATTGCACCTTGCAATGCGGAGAAATTACTATTTGTGCATTTACAATATTCATTGATTTTTGCCATTGAAAAACGTCCAGAAATGATTGAAGCTACTGACTGAATGAAAGGAGCTGGCATCTCACTCTCTTTGAATCTTCTTTATCATGCTAAGAGGAGCAGGAAAAAGCAAAAAATTTCAGAATTGCACCTTGCAATGCGGAGAAATTACTGTTTGTGCATTTACAATATTCATTGATTTTTGCCATTGAAAAACGTCCAGAAATGATTGAAGCTACTGACTGAATGAAAGGAGCTGGCATCTCACTCTCTTTGAATCTTGTTTATCATGCTAAGAGGAGCAGGAAAAAGCAAAAAATTTCAGAATTGCACCTTGCAATGCGGAGAAATTACTGTTTGTGCATTTACAATATTGATTGATTTTTGCAATTGAAAAACGTCCAGAAATGATTGAAGCTACTGACTGAATGAAAGGAGCTGGCATCTCACTCTCTTTGAATCTTCTTTATCATGCTAAGAGGAGCAGGAAAAAGCAAAAAATTTCAGAATTGCACCTTGCAATGCGGAGAAATTACTGTTTGTGCATTTACAATATTCATTGATTTTTGCCATTGAAAAACGTCCAGAAATGATTGAAGCTACTGACTGAATGAAAGGAGCTGGCATCTCACTCTCTTTGAATCTTCTTTATCATGCTAAGAGGAGCAGGAAAAAGCAAAAAATTTCAGAATTGCACCTTGCAATGCGGAGAAATTACTGTTTGTGCATTTACAATATTCATTGATTTTTGCCATTGAAAAACATCATGTTATTCATATACCAGAAATGATTGAATCTACTGACTGAATGAAAGGAGCTGGCATCTCACTCTCTTTGAATCTTCTTTATCATGCTAAGAGGAGCAGGAAAAAGCAAAAAATTTCAGAATTGCACCTTGCAATGCGGAGAAATTACTGTTTGTGCATTTACAATATTCATTGATTTTTGCCATTGAAAAACATCATGTTATTCATATACCAGAAATGTTTGCAGCTACTGACTGAATGAAAGGAGCTGGCATCTCACTCTCTTTGAATCTTCTTTATCATGCTAAGAGGAGCAGGAAAAAGCAAAAAATTTCAGAATTGCACCTTGCAATGCGGAGAAATTAATGTTTGGGAATTTACAATATTCATTGATTTTTGCCATTGAAAAACGTCCAGAAATGATTGAAGCTACTGACTGAATGAAAGGAGCTGGCATCTCACTCTCTTTGAATCTTGTTTATCATGCTAAGAGGAGCAGGAAAAAGCAAAAAAATTCAGAATTGCACCTTGCAATGTGGAGAAATTACTGTTTGTGCATTTACAATATTCATTGATTTTTGCCATTGAAAAACGTCCAGAAATGATTGAAGCTACTGACTGAATGAAAGGAGCTGGCATCTCACTCTCTTTGAATCTTGTTTATCATGCTAAGAGGAGCAGGAAAAAGCAAAAAATTTCAGAATTGCACCTTGCAATGCAGAGAAATTACTGTTTGTGCATTTACAATATTCATTGATTTTTGCCATTGAAAAACGTCCAGAAATGATTGAAGCTACTGACTGAATGAAAGGAGCTGGCATCTCACTCTCTTTGAATCTTCTTTATCATGCTAAGAGGAGCAGGAAAAAGCAAAAAATTTCAGAATTCCACCTTGCAATGCGGAGAAATTACTGTTTGTGCATTTACAATATTCATTGATTTTTGCCATTGAAAAACATCATGTTATTCATATACCAGAAATGTTTGAAGCTACTGACTGAATGAAAGGAGCTGGCATCTCACTCTCTTTGAATCTTCTTTATCATGCTAAGAGGAGCAGGAAAAAGCAAAAAATTTCAGAATTGCACCTTGCAATGCGGAGAAATTACTGTTTGTGCATTTACAATATTGATTGATTTTTGCCATTGAAAAACGTCCAGAAATGATTGAAGCTACTGACTGAATGAAAGGAGCTGGCATCTCACTCTCTTTGAATCTTGTTTATGATGCTAAGAGGAGCAGGAAAAAGCAAAAAATTTCAGAAATGCCCCTTGCAATGCGGAGAAATTACTGTTTGTGCATTTACAATATTCATTGATTTTTGCCATTGAAAAACGTCCAGAAATGATTGAAGCTACTGACTGAATGAAAGGAGCTGGCATCTCACTCTCTTTGAATCTTCTTTATCATTCTAAGAGGAGCAGGAAAAAGCAAAAAATTTCAGAATTGCACCTTGCAATGCGGAGAAATTACTGTTTGTGCATTTACAATATTCATTGATTTTTGCCATTGAAAAACGTCCAGAAATGATTGAAGCTACTGACTGAATGAAAGGAGCTGGCATCTCACTCTCTTTGAATCTTCTTTATCATGCTAAAAGGAGCAGGAAAAAGCAAAAAATTTCAGAAATGCACCTTGCAATGCGGAGAAATTACTGTTTGTGCATTTACAATATTCATTGATTTTTGCCATTGAAAAACGTCCAGAAATGATTGAAGCTACTGACTGAATGAAAGGAGCTGGCATCTCACTCTCTTTGAATTTTCTTTATCATGCTAAGAGGAGCAGGAAAAAGCAAAAAATTTCAGAATTGCACCTTGCAATGCGGAGAAATTACTGTTTGTGCATTTACAATATTCATTGATTTTTGCCATTGAAAAACGTCCAGAAATGATTGAAGCTACTGACTGAATGAAAGGAGCTGGCATCTCACTCTCTTTGAATCTTGTTTATGATGCTAAGAGGAGCAGGAAAAAGCAAAAAATTTCAGAAATGCACCTTGCAATGCGGAGAAATTACTGTTTGTGCATTTACAATATTCATTGATTTTTGCCATTGAAAAACATCATGTTATTCATATACCAGAAATGTTTGAAGCTACTGACTGAATGAAAGGAGCTGGCATCTCACTCTCTTTGAATCTTCTTTATCATGCTAAGAGGAGCAGGAAAAAGCAAAAAATTTCAGAAATGCACCTTGCAATGCGGAGAAATTACTGTTTGTGCATTTACAATATTCATTGATTTTTGCCATTGAAAAACATCATGTTATTCATATACCAGAAATGTTTGAAGCTACTGACTGAATGAAAGGAGCTGGCATCTCACTCTCTTTGAATCTTCTTTATCATGCTAAGAGGAGCAGGAAAAAGCAATAAATTTCAGAATTGCATCTTGCAATGCGGAGAAATTACTGTTTGTGCATTTACAATATTCATTGATTTTTGCCATTGAAAAACGTCCAGATATGATTGAAGCTACTGACTGAATGAAAGGAGCTGGCATCTCACTCTCTTTGAATCTTGTTTATCATGCTAATAGGAGCAGGAAAAAGCAAAAAATTTCAGAATTGCACCTTGCAATGCGGAGAAATTACTGTTTGTGCATTTATAATATTCATTGATTTTTGCCATTGAAAAACGTCCAGAAATGATTGAAGCTACTGACTGAATGAAAGGAGCTGGCATCTCACTCTCTTTGAATCTTCTTTATCATGCTAAGAGGAGCAGGAAAAAGCAAAAAATTTCAGAATTGCACCTTGCAATGCGGAGAAATTACTGTTTGTGCATTTACAATATTCATTGATTTTTGCCATTGAAAAACGTCCAGAAATGATTGAAGCTACTGACTGAATGAAAGGAGCTGGCATCTCACTCTCTTTGAATCTTGTTTATCATGCTAAGAGGAGCAGGAAAAAGCAAAAAATTTCAGAATTGCACCTTGCAATGCGGAGAAATTACTGTTTGTGCATTTACAATATTCAATGATTTTTGCCATTGAAAAACGTCCAGAAATGATTGAAGCTACTGACTGAATGAAAGGAGCTGGCATCTCACTCTCTTTGAATCTTCTTTATCATGCTAAGAGGAGCAGGAAAAAGCAAAAAATTTCAGAATTGCACCTTGCAATGCGGAGAAATTACTGTTTGTGCATTTACAATATTCATTGATTTTTGCCATTGAAAAACATCATGTTATTCATATACCAGAAATGATTGAAGCTACTGACTGAATGAAAGGAGCTGGCATCTCACTCTCTTTGAATCTTCTTTATCTTGCTAAGAGGAGCAGGAAAAAGCAAAAAATTTCAGAATTGCACCTTGCAATGCGGAGAAATTACTGTTTGTGCATTTACAATATTCATTGATTTTTGCCATTGAAAAACATCATGTTATTCATATACCAGAAATGTTTGAAGCTACTGACTGAATGAAAGGAGCTGGCATCTCAATCTCTTTGAATCTTCTTTATCATGCTAAGAGGAGCAGGAAAAAGCAAAAAATTTCAGAATTGCACCTTGCAATGCGGAGAAATTACTGTTTGTGCATTTACAATATTCATTGATTTTTGCCATTGAAAAACGTCCAGAAATGATTGAAGCTACTGACTGAATGAAAGGAGCTGGCATCTCACTCTCTTTGAATCTTGTTTATCATGCTAAGAGGAGCAGGAAAAAGCAAAAAATTTCAGAATTGCACCTTGCAATGCGGAGAAATTACTGTTTGTGCATTTACAATATTCATTGATTTTTGCCATTGAAAAACGTCCAGAAATGATTGAAGCTACTGACTGAATGAAAGGAGCTGGCATCTCACTCTCTTTGAATCTTCTTTACCATGCTAAGAGGAACAGGAAAAAGCAAAAAATTTCAGAATTGCACCTTGCAATGCGGAGAAATTACTGTTTGTGCATTTACAATATTCATTGATTTTTGCCATTGAAAAACATCATGTTATTCATATACCAGAAATGTTTGAAGCTACTGACTGAATGAAAGGAGCTGGCATCTCACTCTCTTTGAATCTTGTTTACCATGCAAAGAGGAGCAGGAAAAAGCAAAAAATTTCAGAATTGCACCTTGCAATGCGGAGAAATTACTGTTTGTGCATTTACAATATTCATTGATTTTTGCCATTGAAAAACGTCCAGAAATGATTGAAGCTACTGACTGAATGAAAGGAGCTGGCATCTCACTCTCTTTGAATCTTCTTTACCATGCTAAGAGGAACAGGAAAAAGCAAAAAATTTCAGAATTGCACCTTGCAATGCGGAGAAATTACTGTTTGTGCATTTACAATATTCATTGATTTTTGCCATTGAAAAACGTCCAGAAATGATTGAAGCTACTGACTGAATGAAAGGAGCTGGCATCTCACTCTCTTTGAATCTTCTTTACCATGCTAAGAGGAACAGGAAAAAGCAAAAAATTTCAGAATTGCACCTTGCAATGCGGAGAAAATACTGTTTGTGCATTTACAATATTCATTGATTTTTGCCATTGAAAAACATCATGTTATTCATATTCCAGAAATGATTGAAGCTACTTTCTGAATGAAAGGAGCTGGCATCTCACTCTCTTTGAATCTTCTTTATCATGCTAAGAGGAGCAGGAAAAAGCAAAAAATTTCAGAATTGCACCTTGCAATGCGGAGAAATTACTGTTTGTGCATTTACAATATTCATTGATTTTTGCCATTGAAAAACGTCCAGAAATGATTGAAGCTACTGACTGAATGAAAGGAGCTGGCATCTCACTCTCTTTGAATCTTCTTTATCATGCTAAGAGGAGCAGGAAAAAGCAAAAAATTTCAGAATTGCACCTTGCAATGCGGAGAAATTACTGTTTGTGCATTTACAATATTCATTGATTTTTGCCTTTGAAAAACATCATGTTATTCATATACCAGAAATGTTTGAAGCTACTGACTGAATGAAAGGAGCTGGCATCTCACTCTCTTTGAATCTTCTTTATCATGCTAAGAGGAGCAGGAAAAAGCAAAAAAATTCAGAATTGCACCTTGCAATGCGGAGAAATTACTGTTTGTGCATTTACAATATTCATTGATTTTTGCCATTGAAAAACATCATGTTATTCATATACCAGAAATGATTGAAGCTACTGACTGAATGAAAGGAGCTGGCATCTCACTCTCTTTGAATCTTCTTTATCATGCTAAGAGGAGCAGGAAAAAGCAAAAAATTTCAGAATTGCACCTTGCAATGCGGAGAAATTACTGTTTGTGCATTTACAATATTCATTGATTTTTGCCATTGAAAAACATCATGTTATTCATATACCAGAAATGATTGAAGCTACTGACTGAATGAAAGGAGCTGGCATCTCACTCTCTTTGAATATTCTTTATCATGCTAAGAGGAGCAGGAAAAAGCAAAAAATTTCAGAATTGCACCTTGCAATGCGGAGAAATTACTGTTTGTGCATTTACAATATTCATTGATTTTTGCAATTGAAAAACGTCCAGAAATGATTGAAGCTACTGACTGAAGGAAAGGAGCTGGCATCTCACTCTCTTTGAATCTTCTATATCATGCTAAGAGGAGCAGGAAAAAGCAAAAAATTTCAGAATTGCACCTTGCAATGCGGAGAAATTACTGTTTGTGCATTTACAATATTCATTGATTTTTGCCATTGAAAAACATCATGTTATTCATATACCAGAAATGTTTGAAGCTACTGACTGAATGATAGATGCTGGCATCTCACTCTCTTTGAATCTTCTTTATCATGCTAAGAGGAGCAGGAAAAAGCAAAAAATTTCAGAATTGCACCTTGCAATGCGGAGAAATTACTATTTGTGCATTTACAATATTCATTGATTTTTGCCATTGAAAAACGTCCAGAAATGATTGAAGCTACTGACTGAATGAAAGGAGCTGGCATCTCACTCTCTTTGAATCTTCTTTATCATGCTAAGAGGAGCAGGAAAAAGCAAAAAATTTCAGAAATGCACCTTGCAATGCGGAGAAATTACTGTTTGTGCATTTACAATATTCATTGATTTTTGCCATTGAAAAACGTCCAGAAATGATTGAAGCTACTGACTGAATGAAAGGAGCTGGCATCTCACACTCTTTGAATCTTCTTTATCATGCTAAGAGGAGCAGGAAAAAGCAAAAAATTTCAGAATTGCACCTTGCAATGCGGAGAAATTACTGTTTGTGCATTTACAATATTCATTGATTTTTGCCATTGAAAAACGTCCAGAAATGATTGAAGCTACTGACTGAATGAAAGGAGCTGGCATCTCACTCTCTTTGAATCTTGTTTATGATGCTAAGAGGAGCAGGAAAAAGCAAAAAATTTCAGAAATGCACCTTGCAATGCGGAGAAATTACTGTTTGTGCATTTACAATATTCATTGATTTTTGCCATTGAAAAACATCATGTTATTCATATACCAGAAATGTTTGAAGCTACTGACTGAATGAAAGGAGCTGGCATCTCACTCTCTTTGAATCTTCTTTATCATGCTAAGAGGAGCAGGAAAAAGCAAAAAATTTCAGAAATGCACCTTGCAATGCGGAGAAATTACTGTTTGTGCATTTACAATATTCATTGATTTTTGCCATTGAAAAACATCATGTTATTCATATACCAGAAATGTTTGAAGCTACTGACTGAATGAAAGGAGCTGGCATCTCACTCTCTTTGAATCTTCTTTATCATGCTAAGAGGAGCAGGAAAAAGCAAAAAATTTCAGAATTGCACCTTGCAATGCGGAGAAATTACTGTTTGTGCATTTACAATATTCATTGATGTTTGCCATTGAAAAACGTCCAGATATGATTGAAGCTACTGACTGAATGAAAGGAGCTGGCATCTCACTCTCTTTGAATCTTGTTTATCATGCTAATAGGAGCAGGAAAAAGCAAAAAATTTCAGAATTGCACCTTGCAATGCGGAGAAATTACTGTTTGTGCATTTATAATATTCATTGATTTTTGCCATTGAAAAACGTCCAGAAATGATTGAAGCTACTGACTGAATGAAAGGAGCTGGCATCTCACTCTCTTTGAATCTTCTTTATCATGCTAAGAGGAGCAGGAAAAAGCAAAAAATTTCAGAATTGCACCTTGCAATGCGGAGAAATTACTGTTTGTGCATTTACAATATTCATTGATTTTTGCCATTGAAAAACGTCCAGAAATGATTGAAGCTACTGACTGAATGAAAGGAGCTGGCATCTCACTCTCTTTGAATCTTGTTTAGCATGCTAAGAGGAGCAGGAAAAAGCAAAATATTTCAGAATTGCACCTTGCAATGCGGAGAAATTACTGTTTGTGCATTTACAATATTCAATGATTTTTGCCATTGAAAAACGTCCAGAAATGATTGAAGCTACTGACTGAATGAAAGGAGCTGGCATCTCACTCTCTTTGAATCTTCTTTATCATGCTAAGAGGAGCAGGAAAAAGCAAAAAATTTCAGAATTGCACCTTGCAATGCGGAGAAATTACTGTTTGTGCATTTACAATATTCATTGATTTTTGCCATTGAAAAACATCATGTTATTCATATACCAGAAATGATTGAAGCTACTGACTGAATGAAAAGAGCTGGCATCTCACTCTCTTTGAATCTTCTTTACCATGCTAAGAGGAACAGGAAAAAGCAAAAAATTTCAGAATTGCACCTTGCAATGCGGAGAAATTACTGTTTGTGCATTTACAATATTCATTGATTTTTGCCATTGAAAAACATCATGTTATTCATATACCAGAAATGTTTGAAGCTACTGACTGAATGAAAGGAGCTGGCATCTCACTCTCTTTGAATCTTGTTTATCATGCAAAGAGGAGCAGGAAAAAGCAAAAAATTTCAGAATTGCACCTTGCAATGCGGAGAAATTACTGTTTGTGCATTTACAATATTCATTGATTTTTGCCATTGAAAAACGTCCAGAAATGATTGAAGCTACTGACTGAATGAAAGGAGCTGGCATCTCACTCTATTTGAATCTTCTTTACCATGCTAAGAGGAACAGGAAAAAGCAAAAAATTTCAGAATTGCACCTTGCAATGCGGAGAAATTACTGTTTGTGCATTTACAATATTCATTGATTTTTGCCATTGAAAAACATCCAGAAATGATTGAAGCTACTGACTGAATGAAAGGAGCTGGCATCTCACTCTCTTTGAATCTTCTTTACCATGCTAAGAGGAACAGGAAAAAGCAAAAAATTTCAGAATTGCACCTTGCAATGCGGAGAAATTACTGTTTGTGCATTTACAATATTCATTGATTTTTGCCATTGAAAAACATCATGTTACTCATATACCAGAAATGTTTGAAGCTACTGACTGAATGAAAGGAGCTGGCATCTCACTCTCTTTGAATCTTCTTTATCATGCTAAGAGGAGCAGGAAAAAGCAAAAAATTTCAGAATTGCACCTTGCAATGCGGAGAAATTACTGTTTGTGCATTTACAATATTCATTGATTTTTGCCATTGAAAAACGTCCAGAAATGATTGAAGCTACTGACTGAATGAAAGGAGCTGGCATCTCACTCTCTTTGAATCTTGTTTATCATGCTAAGAGGAGCAGGAAAAAGCAAAAAATTTCAGAATTGCACCTTGCAATGCGGAGAAATTACTGTTTGTGCATTTACAATATTCATTGATTTTTGCCATTGAAAAACGTCCAGAAATGATTGAAGCTACTGACTGAATGAAAAGAGCTGGCATCTCACTCTCTTTGAATCTTCTTTACCATGCTAAGAGGAACAGGAAAAAGCAAAAAATTTCAGAATTGCACCTTGCAATGCGGAGAAATTACTGTTTGTGCATTTACAATATTCATTGATTTTTGCAATTGAAAAACATCATGTTATTCATATACCAGAAATGTTTGAAGCTACTGACTGAATGAAAGGAGCTGGCATCTCACTCTCTTTGAATCTTGTTTATCATGCAAAGAGGAGCAGGAAAAAGCAAAAAATTTCAGAATTGCACCTTGCAATGCGGAGAAATTACTGTTTGTGCATTTACAATATTCATTGATTTTTGCCATTGAAAAACGTCCAGAAATGATTGAAGCTACTGACTGAATGAAAGGAGCTGGCATCTCACTCTCTTTGAATCTTCTTTACCATGCTAAGAGGAACAGGAAAAAGCAAAAAATTTCAGAATTGCACCTTGCAATGCGGAGAAATTACTGTTTGTGCATTTACAATATTCATTGATTTTTGCCATTGAAAAACGTCCAGAAATGATTGAAGCTACTGACTGAATGAAAGGAGCTGGCATCTCACTCTCTTTGAATCTTCTTTACCATGCTAAGAGGAACAGGAAAAAGCAAAAAATTTCAGAATTGCACCTTGCAATGCGGAGAAATTACTGTTTGTGCATTTACAATATTCATTGATTTTTGCCATTGAAAAACATCATGTTATTCATATACCAGAAATGATTGAAGCTACTTACTGAATGAAAGGAGCTGGCATCTCACTCTCTTTGAATCTTCTTTATCATGCTAAGAGGAGCAGGAAAAAGCAAAAAATTTCAGAATTGCACCTTGCAATGCGGAGAAATTACTGTTTGTGCATTTACAATATTCATTGATTTTTGCCATTGAAAAACGTCCAGAAATGATTGAAGCTACTGACTGAATGAAAGGAGCTGGCATCTCACTCTCTTTGAATCTTCTTTATCATGCTAAGAGGAGCAGGAAAAAGCAAAAAATTTCAGAATTGCACCTTGCAATGCGGAGAAATTACTGTTTGTGCATTTACAATATTCATTGATTTTTGCCTTTGAAAAACATCATGTTATTCATATACCAGAAATGTTTGAAGCTACTGACTGAATGAAAGGAGCTGGCATCTCACTCTCTTTGAATCTTCTTTATCATGCTAAGAGGAGCAGGAAAAAGCAAAAAAATTCAGAATTGCACCTTGCAATGCGGAGAAATTACTGTTTGTGCATTTACAATATTCATTGATTTTTGCCATTGAAAAACATCATGTTATTCATATACCAGAAATGATTGAAGCTACTGACTGAATGAAAGGAGCTGGCATCTCACTCTCTTTGAATCTTCTTTATCATGCTAAGAGGAGCAGGAAAAAGCAAAAAATTTCAGAATTGCACCTTGAAATGCGGAGAAATTACTGTTTGTGCATTTACAATATTCATTGATTTTTGCCATTGAAAAACATCATGTTATTCATATACCAGAAATGATTGAAGCTACTGACTGAATGAAAGGAGCTGGCATCTCACTCTCTTTGAATATTCTTTATCATGCTAAGAGGAGCAGGAAAAAGCAAAAAATTTCAGAATTGCACCTTGCAATGCGGAGAAATTACTGTTTGTGCATTTACAATATTCATTGATTTTTGCCATTGAAAAACATCCAGAAATGATTGAAGCTACTGACTGAAGGAAAGGAGCTGGCATCTCACTCTCTTTGAATCTTCTATATCATGCTAAGAGGAGCAGGAAAAAGCAAAAAATTTCAGAATTGCACCTTGCAATGCGGAGAAATTACTGTTTGTGCATTTACAATATTCATTGATTTTTGCCATTGAAAAACATCATGTTATTCATATACCAGAAATGTTTGAAGCTACTGACTGAATGAAAGGAGCTGGCATCTCACTCTCTTTGAATCTTCTTTATCATGCTAAGAGGAGCAGGAAAAAGCAAAAAATTTCAGAATTGCACCTTGCAATGCGGAGAAATTACTATTTGTGCATTTACAATATTCATTGATTTTTGCCATTGAAAAACGTCCAGAAATGATTGAAGCTACTGACTGAATGAAAGGAGCTGGCATCTCACTCTCTTTGAATCTTCTTTATCATGCTAAGAGGAGCAGGAAAAAGCAAAAAAATTTCAGAATTGCACCTTGCAATGCGGAGAAATTACTGTTTGTGCATTTACAATATTCATTGATTTTTGCCATTGAAAAACGTCCAGAAATGATTGAAGCTACTGACTGAATGAAAGGAGCTGGCATCTCACTCTCTTTGAATCTTGTTTATCATGCTAAGAGGAGCAGGAAAAAGCAAAAAATTTCAGAATTGCACCTTGCAATGTGGAGAAATTACTGTTTGTGCATTTACAATATTCATTGATTTTTGCAATTGAAAAACGTCCAGAAATGATTGAAGCTACTGACTGAATGAAAGGAGCTGGCATCTCACTCTCTTTGAATCTTCTTTATCATGCTAAGAGGAGCAGGAAAAAGCAAAAAATTTCAGAATTGCACCTTGCAATGCGGAGAAATTACTGTTTGTGCATTTACAATATTCATTGATTTTTGCCATTGAAAAACATCATGTTATTCATATACCAGAAATGTTTGAAGCTACTGACTGAATGAAAGGAGCTGGCATCTCACTCTCTTTGAATCTTCTTTATCATGCTAAGAGGAGCAGGAAAAAGCAAAAAATTTCAGAATTGCACCTTGCAATGCGGAGAAATTACTGTTTGTGCATTTACAATATTCATTGATTTTTGCCATTGAAAAACGTCCAGAAATGATTGAAGCTACTGACTGAATGAAAGGAGCTGGCATCTCACTCTCTTTTAATCTTCTTTATCATGCTAAGAGGAGCAGGAAAAAGCAAAAAATTTCAGAATTGCACCTTGCAATGCGGAGAAATTACTGTTTGTGCATTTACAATATTCATTGATTTTTTGCAATTGAAAAACATCATGTTATTCATATACCAGAAATGTTTGAAGCTACTGACTGAATGAAAGGAGCTGGCATCTCACTCTTTTTGAATCTTCTTTATCATGCTAAGAGGAGCAGGAAAAAGCAAAAAATTTCAGAATTGCACCTTGCAATGCGGAGAAATTACTGTTTGTGCATTTACAATATTCATTGATTTTTGCCATTGAAAAACGTCCAGAAATGATTGAAGCTACTGACTGAATGAAAGGAGCTGGCATCTCACTCTCTTTGAATCTTCTTTATCATGCTAAGAGGAGCAGGAAAAAGCAAAAAATTTCAGAATTGCACCTTGCAATGCGGAGAAATTACTGTTTGTGCATTTACAATATTCATTGATTTTTGCCATTGAAAAACATCATGTTATTCATATACCAGAAATGATTGAAGCTACTGACTGAATGAAAGGAGCTGGCATCTCACTCTCTTTGAATCTTCTTTATCATGCTAAGAGGAGCAGGAAAAAGCAAAAAATTTCAGAATTGCACCTTGCAATGCGGAGAAATTACTGTTTGTGCATTTACAATATTCATTGATTTTTGCCATTGAAAAACATCATGTTATTCATATACCAGAAATGTTTGCAGCTACTGACTGAATGAAAGGAGCTGGCATCTCACTCTCTTTGAATCTTCTTTATCATGCTAAGAGGAGCAGGAAAAAGCAAAAAATTTCAGAATTGCACCTTGCAATGCGGAGAAATTAATGTTTGGGAATTTACAATATTCATTGATTTTTGCCATTGAAAAACGTCCAGAAATGATTGAAGCTACTGACTGAATGAAAGGAGCTGGCATCTCACTCTCTTTGAATCTTGTTTATCATGCTAAGAGGAGCAGGAAAAAGCAAAAAAATTCAGAATTGCACCTTGCAATGTGGAGAAATTACTGTTTGTGCATTTACAATATTCATTGATTTTTGCCATTGAAAAACGTCCAGAAATGATTGAAGCTACTGACTGAATGAAAGGAACTGGCATCTCACTCTCTTTGAATCTTCTTTATCATGCTAAGAGGAGCAGGAAAAAGCAAAAAATTTCAGAATTGCACCTTGCAATGCGGAGAAATTACTGTTTGTGCATTTACAATATTCATAGATTTTTGCCATTGAAAAACGTCCAGAAATGATTGAAGCTACTGACTGAATGAAAGGAGCTGGCATCTCACTCTCTTTGAATCTTGTTTATCATGCTAAGAGGAGCAGGAAAAAGCAAAAATTTCAGAATTGCACCTTGCAATGCAGAGAAATTACTGTTTGTGCATTTACAATATTCATTGATTTTTGCCATTGAAAAACGTCCAGAAATGATTGAAGCTACTGACTGAATGAAAGGAGCTGGCATCTCACTCTCTTTGAATCTTCTTTATCATGCTAAGAGGAGCAGGAAAAAGCAAAAAATTTCAGAATTGCACCTTGCAATGCGGAGAAATTACTGTTTGTGCATTTACAATATTGATTGATTTTTGCCATTGAAAAACGTCCAGAAATGATTGAAGCTACTGACTGAATGAAAGGAGCTGGCATCTCACTCTCTTTGAATCTTGTTTATGATGCTAAGAGGAGCAGGAAAAAGCAAAAAATTTCAGAAATGCACCTTGCAATGCGGAGAAATTACTGTTTGTGCATTTACAATATTCATTGATTTTTGCCATTGAAAAACGTCCAGAAATGATTGAAGCTACTGACTGAATGAAAGGAGCTGGCATCTCACTCTCTTTGAATCTTCTTTATCATGCTAAGAGGAGCAGGAAAAAGCAAAAAATTTCAGAATTGCACCTTGCAATGCGGAGAAATTACTGTTTGTGCATTTACAATATTCATTGATTTTTGCCATTGAAAAACGTCCAGAAATGATTGAAGCTACTGACTGAATGAAAGGAGCTGGCATCTCACTCTCTTTGAATCTTCTTTATCATGCTAAGAGGAGCAGGAAAAAGCAAAAAATTTCAGAAATGCACCTTGCAATGCGGAGAAATTACTGTTTGTGCATTTACAATATTCATTGATTTTTGCCATTGAAAAACGTCCAGAAATGATTGAAGCTACTGACTGAATGAAAGGAGCTGGCATCTCACTCTCTTTGAATCTTCTTTATCATGCTAAGAGGAGCAGGAAAAAGCAAAAAATTTCAGAAATGCACCTTGCAATGCGGAGAAATTACTGTTTGTGCATTTACAATATTCATTGATTTTTGCCATTGAAAAACGTCCAGAAATGATTGAAGCTACTGACTGAATGAAAGGAGCTGGCATCTCACTCTCTTTGAATCTTCTTTATCATGCTAAGTGGACCAGGAAAAAGCAAAAAATTTCAGAATTGCACCTTGCAATGCGGAGAAATTACTGTTTGTGCATTTACAATATTCATTGATTTTTGCCATTGAAAAACGTCCAGAAATGATTGAAGCTACTGACTGAATGAAAGGAGCTGGCATCTCACTCTCTTTCAATCTTCTTTATCATGCTAAGAGGAGCAGGAAAAAGCAAAAAATTTCAGAATTGCACCTTGCAATGCGGAGAAATTACTGTTTGTGCATTTACAATATTCATTGATTTTTGCCATTGAAAAACATCATGTTATTCATATACCAGAAATGTTTGAAGCTACTGACTGAATGAAAGGAGCTGGCATCTCACTCTCTTTGAATCTTCTTTATCATGCTAAGAGGAGCAGGAAAAAGCAAAAAATTTCAGAATTGCACCTTGCAATGCGGAGAAATTACTGTTTGTGCATTTACAATATTCATTGATTTTTGCCATTGAAAAACGTCCAGAAATGATTGAAGCTACTGACTGAATGAAAGGAGCTGGCATCTCACTCTCTTTGAATCTTCTTTATCATGCTAAGAGGAGCAGGAAAAAGCAAAAAATTTCAGAAATGCACCTTGCAATGCGGAGAAATTACTGTTTGTGCATTTACAATATTCATTGATTTTTGCCATTGAAAAACGTCCAGAAATGATTGAAGCTACTGACTGAATGAAAGGAGTTGGCATCTCACTCTCTTTGAATCTTCTTTATCATGCTAAGAGGAGCAGGAAAAAGCAAAAAATTTCAGAATTGCACCTTGCAATGCGGAGAAATTACTGTTTGTGCATTTACAATATTCATTGATTTTTGCCATTGAAAAACGTCCAGAAATGATTGAAGCTACTGACTGAATGAAAGGAGCTGGCATCTCACTCTCTTTGAATCTTGTTTATGATGCTAAGAGGAGCAGGAAAAAGCAAAAAATTTCAGAAATGCACCTTGCAATGCGGAGAAATTACTGTTTGTGCATTTACAATATTCATTGATTTTTGCCATTGAAAAACGTCCAGAAATGATTGAAGCTACTGACTGAATGAAAGGAGCTGGCATCTCACTCTCTTTGAATCTTCTTTATCATGCTAAGAGGAGCAGGAAAAAGCAAAAAATTTCAGAATTGCACCTTGCAATGCGGAGAAATTACTGTTTGTGCATTTACAATATTCATTGATTTTTGCCATTGAAAAACGTCCAGAAATGATTGAAGCTACTGACTGAATGAAAGGAGCTGGCATCTCACTCTCTTTCAATCTTCTTTATCATGCTAAGAGGAGCAGGAAAAAGCAAAAAATTTCAGAATTGCACCTTGCAATGCGGAGAAATTACTGTTTGTGCATTTACAATATTCATTGATTTTTGCCATTGAAAAACATCATGTTATTCATATACCAGAAATGTTTGAAGCTACTGACTGAATGAAAGGAGCTGGCATCTCACTCTCTTTGAATCTTCTTTATCATGCTAAGAGGAGCAGGAAAAAGCAAAAAATTTCAGAAATGCACCTTGCAATGCGGAGAAATTACTGTTTGTGCATTTACAATATTCATTGATTTTTGCCATTGAAAAACGTCCAGAAATGATTGAAGCTACTGACTGAATGAAAGGAGCTGGCATCTCACTCTCTTTGAATCTTCTTTATCATGCTAAGTGGACCAGGAAAAAGCAAAAAATTTCAGAATTGCACCTTGCAATGCGGAGAAATTACTGTTTGTGCATTTACAATATTCATTGATTTTTGCCATTGAAAAACGTCCAGAAATGATTGAAGCTACTGACTGAATGAAAGGAGCTGGCATCTCACTCTCTTTCAATCTTCTTTATCATGCTAAGAGGAGCAGGAAAAAGCAAAAAATTTCAGAATTGCACCTTGCAATGCGGAGAAATTACTGTTTGTGCATTTACAATATTCATTGATTTTTGCCATTGAAAAACATCATGTTATTCATATACCAGAAATGTTTGAAGCTACTGACTGAATGAAAGGAGCTGGCATCTCACTCTCTTTGAATCTTCTTTATCATGCTAAGAGGAGCAGGAAAAAGCAAAAAATTTCAGAATTGCACCTTGCAATGCGGAGAAATTACTGTTTGTGCATTTACAATATTCATTGATTTTTGCCATTGAAAAACGTCCAGAAATGATTGAAGCTACTGACTGAATGAAAGGAGCTGGCATCTCACTCTCTTTGAATCTTCTTTATCATGCTAAGAGGAGCAGGAAAAAGCAAAAAATTTCAGAAATGCACCTTGCAATGCGGAGAAATTACTGTTTGTGCATTTACAATATTCATTGATTTTTGCCATTGAAAAACGTCCAGAAATGATTGAAGCTACTGACTGAATGAAAGGAGTTGGCATCTCACTCTCTTTGAATCTTCTTTATCATGCTAAGAGGAGCAGGAAAAAGCAAAAAATTTCAGAATTGCACCTTGCAATGCGGAGAAATTACTGTTTGTGCATTTACAATATTCATTGATTTTTGCCATTGAAAAACGTCCAGAAATGATTGAAGCTACTGACTGAATGAAAGGAGCTGGCATCTCACTCTCTTTGAATCTTGTTTATGATGCTAAGAGGAGCAGGAAAAAGCAAAAAATTTCAGAAATGCACCTTGCAATGCGGAGAAATTACTGTTTGTGCATTTACAATATTCATTGATTTTTGCCATTGAAAAACGTCCAGAAATGATTGAAGCTACTGACTGAATGAAAGGAGCTGGCATCTCACTCTCTTTGAATCTTCTTTATCATGCTAAGAGGAGCAGGAAAAAGCAAAAAATTTCAGAATTGCACCTTGCAATGCGGAGAAATTACTGTTTGTGCATTTACAATATTCATTGATTTTTGCCATTGAAAAACGTCCAGAAATGATTGAAGCTACTGACTGAATGAAAGGAGCTGGCATCTCACTCTCTTTCAATCTTCTTTATCATGCTAAGAGGAGCAGGAAAAAGCAAAAAATTTCAGAATTGCACCTTGCAATGCGGAGAAATTACTGTTTGTGCATTTACAATATTCATTGATTTTTGCCATTGAAAAACATCATGTTATTCATATACCAGAAATGTTTGAAGCTACTGACTGAATGAAAGGAGCTGGCATCTCACTCTCTTTGAATCTTCTTTATCATGCTAAGAGGAGCAGGAAAAAGCAAAAAATTTCAGAATTGCACCTTGCAATGCGGAGAAATTACTGTTTGTGCATTTACAATATTCATTGATTTTTGCCATTGAAAAACGTCCAGATATGATTGAAGCTACTGACTGAATGAAAGGAGCTGGCATCTCACTCTCTTTGAATCTTGTTTATCATGCTAATAGGAGCAGGAAAAAGCAAAAAATTTCAGAATTGCACCTTGCAATGCGGAGAAATTACTGTTTGTGCATTTATAATATTCATTGATTTTTGCCATTGAAAAACGTCCAGAAATGATTGAAGCTACTGACTGAATGAAAGGAGCTGGCATCTCACTCTCTTTGAATCTTGTTTATCATGCTAAGAGGAGCAGGAAAAAGCAAAAAATTTCAGAATTGCACCTTGCAATGCGGAGAAATTACTGTTTGTGCATTTACAATATTCAATGATTTTTGCCATTGAAAAACGTCAAGAAATGATTGAAGCTACTGACTGAATGAAAGGAGCTGGCATCTCACTCTCTTTGAATCTTCTTTATCATGCTAAGAGGAGCAGGAAAAAGCAAAAAATTTCAGAATTGCACCTTGCAATGCGGAGAAATTACTGTTTGTGCATTTACAATATTCATTGATTTTTGCCATTGAAAAACATCATGTTATTCATATACCAGAAATGATTGAAGCTACTGACTGAATGAAAGGAGCTGGCATCTCACTCTCTTTGAATCTTCTTTATCATGCTAAGAGGAGCAGGAAAAAGCAAAAAATTTCAGAATTGCACCTTGCAATGCGGAGAAATTACTGTTTGTGCATTTACAATATTCATTGATTTTTGCCATTGAAAAACATCATGTTATTCATATACCAGAAATGTTTGAAGCTACTGACTGAATGAAAGGAGCTGGCATCTCACTCTCTTTGAATCTTCTTTATCATGCTAAGAGGAGCAGGAAAAAGCAAAAAATTTCAGAATTGCACCTTGCAATGCGGAGAAATTACTGTTTGTGCATTTACAATATTCATTGATTTTTGCCATTGAAAAACGTCCAGAAATGATTGAAGCTACTGACTGAATGAAAGGAGCTGGCATCTCACTCTCTTTGAATCTTGTTTATCATGCTAAGAGGAGCAGGAAAAAGCAAAAAATTTCAGAATTGCACCTTGCAATGCGGAGAAATTACTGTTTGTGCATTTACAATATTCATTGATTTTTGCCATTGAAAAACGTCCAGAAATGATTGAAGCTACTGACTGAATGAAAGGAGCTGGCATCTCACTCTCTTTGAATCTTCTTTACCATGCTGAGGAACAGGAAAAAGCAAAAAATTTCAGAATTGCACCTTGCAATGCGGAGAAATTACTGTTTGTGCATTTACAATATTCATTGATTTTTGCCATTGAAAAACATCATGTTATTCATATACCAGAAATGTTTGAAGCTACTGACTGAATGAAAGGAGCTGGCATCTCACTCTCTTTGAATCTTGTTTATCATGCAAAGAGGAGCAGGAAAAAGCAAAAAATTTCAGAATTGCACCTTGCAATGCGGAGAAATTACTGTTTGTGCATTTACAATATTCATTGATTTTTGCCATTGAAAAACGTCCAGAAATGATTGAAGCTACTGACTGAATGAAAGGAGCTGGCATCTCACTCTCTTTGAATCTTCTTTACCATGCTAAGAGGAACAGGAAAAAGCAAAAAATTTCAGAATTGCACCTTGCAATGCGGAGAAATTACTGTTTGTGCATTTACAATATTCATTGATTTTTGCCATTGAAAAACGTCCAGAAATGATTGAAGCTACTGACTGAATGAAAGGAGCTGGCATCTCACTCTCTTTGAATCTTGTTTATCATGCTAAGAGGAGCAGGAAAAAGCAAAAAATTTCAGAATTGCATCTTGCAATGCGGAGAAATTACTGTTTGTGCATTTACAATATTCATTGATTTTTGCCATTGAAAAACGTCCAGAAATGAATGAAGCTACTGACTGAATGAAAGGAGCTGGCATCTCACTCTCTTTGAATCTTCTTTATCATGCTAAGAGGAGCAGGAAAAAGCAAAAAATTTCAGAATTGCACCTTGCAGTGCGGAGAAATTACTGTTTGTGCATTTACAATATTCATTGATTTTTGCCATTGAAAAACATCATGTTATTCATATACCAGAAATGATTGAAGCTACTGACTGAATGAAAGGAGCTCGCATCTCACTCTCTTTGAATCTTGTTTATCATGCTAAGAGGAGCAGGAAAAAGCAAAAAATTTCAGAATTGCACCTTGCAATGCGGAGAAATTACTGTTTGTGCATTTACAATATTCATTGATTTTTGCCAGTGAAAAACGTCCAGAAATGATTGAAGCTACTGACTGAATGAAAGGAGCTGGCATCTCAATATCTTTGAATCTTCTTTATCATGCTAAGAGGAGCAGGAAAAAGCAAAAAATTTCAGAATTGCACCTTGCAATGCGGAGAAATTACTGTTTGTGCATTTACAATATTCATTGATTTTTGCCATTGAAAAACGTCCAGAAATGATTGAAGCTACTGACTGAATGAAAGGAGCTGGCATCTCACTCTCTTTGAATCTTCTTTATCATGCTAAGAGGAGTTGGAAAAAGCAAAAAATTTCTGAATTGCACCTTGCAATGCGGAGAAATTACTGTTTGTGCATTTACAATATTCATTGATTTTTGGCATTGAAAAACATCATGTTTTTCATATACCAGAATTGTTTGAAGCTACTGACTGAATGAAAGGAGCTGGCATCTCACTCTCTTTGAATCTTCTTTATCATGCTAAGAGGAGCAGGAAAAAGCAAAAAATTTCAGAATTGCACCTTGCAATGCGGAGAAATTACTGTTTGTGCATTTACAATATTCATTGATTTTTGCCATTGAAAAACGTCCAGAAATGATTGAAGCTACTGACTGAATGAAAGGAGCTGGCATCTCACTCTCTTTGAATCTTGTTTATCATGCTAAGAGGAGCAGGAAAAAGCAAAAAATTTCAGAATTGCACCTTGCAATGCGGAGAAATTACTGTTTGTGCATTTACAATATTCATTGATTTTTGCCATTGAAAAACGTCCAGAAATGATTGAAGCTACTGACTGAATGAAAGGAGCTGGCATCTCACTCTCTTTGAATCTTCTTTATCATGCTAAGAGGAGCAGGAAAAAGTAAAAAATTTCAGAATTGCACCTTGCAATGCGGAGAAATTACTGTTTGTGCATTTACAATATTCATTGATTTTTGCCATTGAAAAACATCATGTTATTCATATACCAGAAATGTTTGAAGCTACTGACTGAATGAAAGGAGCTGGCATCTCACTCTCTTTGAATCTTCTTTATCATGCTAAGAGGAGCAGGAAAAAGCAAAAAATTTCAGAATTGCACCTTGCAATGCGGAGAAATTACTGTTTGTGCATTTACAATATTCATTGATTTTTGCCATTGAAAAACGTCCAGAAATGATTAAAGCTACTGACTGAATGAAAGGAGCTGGCATCTCACTCTCTTTGAATCTTGTTTATCATGCTAAGAGGAGCAGGAAAAAGCAAAAAATTTCAGAATTGCACCTTGCAATGCGGAGAAATTACTGTTTGTGCATTTACAATATTCATTGATTTTTGCCATTGAAAAACGTCCAGAAATGATTGAAGCTACTGACTGAATGAAAGGAGCTGGCATCTCACTCTCTTTGAATCTTCTTTATCATGCTAAGAGGAGCAGGAAAAAGCAAAAAATTTCAGAATTGCACCTTGGAATGCGGAGAAATTACTGTTTGTGCATTTACAATATTCATTGATTTTTGCCATTGAAAAACATCATGTTATTCATATACCAGAAATGTTTGAAGCTACTGACAAAACCAGGGGAGGAGTCCTGAGGAGATAATTTGCATATTCCCACTGCATTTTGGGGTAAGTGAAGAGTCTCCGCGAGCTCAAAGAACACTGGATTTTGGCTGTTGGAGCTGAAAAGAGGACATCGGTAAACCAGGGGAGGAGTCCTGAGGAGATAATTTGCATATTCCCACTGCATTTTGGGGTAAGTGAAGAGTCTCCGCGAGCTCAAAGAACACTGGATTTTGGCTGTTGGAGCTGAAAAGAGGACATCGGTAAACCAGGGGAGGAGTCCTGAGGAGATAATTTGCATATTCCCACTGCATTTTGGGGTAAGTGAAGAGTCTCCGCGAGCTCAAAGAACACTGGATTTTGGCTGTTGGAGCTGAAAAGAGGACATCGGTAAACCGCGCGCCTGCCGGCGCGCGCATTTTGAAGCTTTTTGAAGCTTTTTTTTTAAGCTTTTTTCACTGTTTTCAGAACATTAACAATAAGAACATGGAAGAGTCCAGGAGCCATTTGGTGAGCTGCATATCCTGCTACATGTTCACAGACTTGCCAGTGGAAAAGCCAGACTTCACATGCCACAAATGCAAGCTTGTGTCCCTGTTGGAGGAAAAGTTGCGAAATCTAGAAGAGAGGTTAACTACCTTGAAAATCATTAAGGAAGGTGAAGAGTTCTTAGACAGAGCAGAATTATCTCTTCATGATTCAGAAAGAGAAGAAATTCGAACTGCACCTGACGAAACAGAGGAATGGAAGCATGTGACCCACAGAAGCAGGAGGATCGAGAGGCAGTCAGCACCCATACTGCTCAGGAACCAGTACCAGGCTCTCACACAGGAGAACCATGAAGAAATACAGCAAGATAAGACTTTGCCAGCAATGAATAACCTTGTAAGCCCTCAGAATCCTCCTGGATGGAGAAAGAAGAATGTTGTGAAGAAAAAACGGAGAGTGGTGGTCATGGGGGATTCCCTGTTAAGAGGAACAGAGGCCGCTATCTGCAGACCAGACATAACTGCAAGAGAAATGTGCTGTCTTCCAGGAGCAAAAATTAAAGATGTGTCTGACAGGATATCAAGACTCTTCAGACCTACAGATCACTACCCATTCCTGCTAATACATGTGGGGACAAATGACACCGCAAGAAAGGACCTGGAAACCATCTGCAGTGACTTTGAAGACTTAGGCAAGAAAGTGAAAGAATTGGGAGCGCAGGTGGTCTTCTCATCCATCCTCCCAGTGGATGGCCATGGAACAATGAGGTGGAATAAGATTCTACAGGTGAACAACTGGCTACGTCGATGGTGCCGTCAACAAGGATTTGGATTTCTGGATCACGGAATGAATTACCTATACGATGGACTACTTGCTAGAGATGGGGTGCACCTTACGAAGACTGGAAAACATGTATTTGGAAGTCGCCTTGCTACACTCATCAGAAGAGCTTTAAACTAGAACAATGTGGGAAGGGAAGCAAAAGGCCAGAAAAAGCCATACAGCTGACAAATACTATTGAGATCTCTGCTACTGGAAGTGGAAAAGAAGAACAAAGACAAAAAAATCAAAATAATAAAAATATGGGAGGAAGAGAAACCAATCACAAACTAAAATGTTTTTATACAAATGCACAAAGCATGGGCAACAAACAAGGAGAATTGGAACTACTAATGCAGGAAAAGGAATATGATGTCATTGGAATCACTGAAACTTGGTGGGACGATACACATGATTGGAATAAAAGGCTAAAAGGATACAACTTATTTGCAAGAAACAGACTTGATAAACGAGGAGGAGGTGTTGCATTGTATGTTAGAAAAGCGTATATCTGCACAGAGATTGAAGCTTCAGAGACTGGGAGTTCTGTGGAAACTGTTTGGGTAAGAATACAAGGAGAGAACAACGGAAAGGACACCATTGTAGGCATTTACTACAGGCCACCTGGGCAAGCTGAAGATATGGATGAACTCTTTATGTATCAAATGACCAAGTTCTCCAAAAAATATGACGTAGTGGTCATGGGAGATTTCAACTATCCAGACATTTGTTGGGAATCTCTCTCAAGTAAAACTAACAGGTCAAGCAAATTCTTATCCTCTCTTGCTGACAACTTTATCTTCCAAAAGGTAGGGGAGAAAACAAGGGGATCTGCTACTTTGGATCTAATTCTTATAAACAGGGAGGAAATGGTTGAGGAGGTAAAGGTGGCTGGGACCCTAGGAGGCAGCGATCATGCTATTATAGAATTTTGGATAACTAGAGGAGGAAGACATGTGAAGACTCAAACTTCAAGGTTAGATTTTAGAAAGGCAGATTTTAAGAGACTCAGAAAGAGAATAGGAGGGATCCAATGGCTGGATGTCCTTAAGGACAAAAATGTCCAGGAAGGATGGGAAATTTTTAAAAATGAGATTCTCAAAGCACAATCGTTAACAATCCCGAAAAGTAGGAAAAATGGGAAGCATTTAAGGAAACCAGGATGGATGAACACAGAACTTAAACACATGCTAAAAAGAAAGAAAGAAATGTTTATTAAATGGAAAGAGGGAGGCATATCTAAAGAAGATTATAATGCAGTCTGCAGATCCTGTAGGGCATGTATCAGGTTAGCTAAAGCTGACAATGAATTAAGGCTTGCAAGAGATGTCAAAAGCAATAAAAAAGGATTTTGGGGGTATGTCAAAAGTAAAAGAAAAGTCAAAGATGCTATAGGATTTTTACAGGATGAAAATGGAGAAATGGTAAGAGAGGATGTTGAGAAGGCCGAACTTTTTAATTCCTATTTTGCATCTGTTTTCTCTCAGAAAGAAAATGTAACATCAACTGATCTTCACTGTCCTTTTAAAGGAATAGAGGAATCCAAGTTATCAGTAAACAGAGAGATTGTGAGGGAATATTTAGCTAACATAAATGAGTTCAAGTCTCCAGGTCCAGATGAATTACACCCCAGAGTACTGAAGGAGATTGTAGAAGAAATTTTAGAACCACTCTCCATAATCTTTGAAAATTCTTGGAGAACAGGAGAAGTCCCAGAAGACTGGAGAAGAGCAAATGTTGTTCCTATCTTCAAAAAGGGGAAGAAGGTGGACCCAGGGAACTATAGGCCGGTGAGTCTGACTTCTATACCAGGAAAGATCTTTGAACAAATTATTAAACAACATGTATGTAAGTACATGGATAAGAATGAAGTGATTAACCAGAGTCAGCATGGGTTTGTAACTAACAAGTCATGTCAGACTAACTTAATTTCCTTCTATGACAGAATCACTGACTGGGTGGATCAGGGAAATGCTGTAGATATAGTATATCTTGACTTCAGCAAAGCATTTGACAAAGTATCTCACATCATCCTTATTGAAAAAATGACCAAGTATGCAATGGACCAGGCAACTGTTAGGTGGATTCATAACTGGCTTAGTGATCGGACTCAAAGGGTGGTTGTAAATGGCTTCACATCCAGCTGGATGAATGTCTCAAGTGGGGTACCACAGGGCTCCGTCCTGGGACCTGTATTGTTCAACATCTTTATCAATGATTTAGATGAAGGAATTGAGGGTAAACTGATTAAATTTGCTGATGACACAAAGCTAGGAGGGATAGCTAATACTAGAGAAGAGAGAGAGAGGATTCAAAAAGACCTAAATAAACTGGAGCAGTGGGCAGCAACCAACAGAATGGTTTTTAACAGGGAAAAATGCAAAGTACTACATCTGGGCAATAAAAATGAAAAAAGCATATACAGAATGGGAGGAATAGAGCTAAGCAACAGTACATGTGAAAAAGACTTAGGTATACTAATAGATCATAGACTGAACATGAGTCAACAGTGTGATGCAGCAGCAAAAAAGGCAAATACAATTCTGGGATGTATTAACAGAAGCATACAGTCTAGATCACGTGAAGTCATTATCGGTCTTTACTCCTCTTTGGTCAGACCTCATCTGGAATACTGTGTACAGTTTTGGGCACCACATTTTAAAAAAGACATAGACAAACTGGAGCAAGTTCAGAGAAGAGCGACCAGAATGGTGACTGGTCTGCAAACCATGTCCTATGAGGAACGGTTGCAGGATTTGGGAATGTTTAGCTTGCAAAAAAGAAGACTGAGAGGAGACTTAATAGCTGTCTACAAATATGTCAAGGGCTGTCACATTGTAGAAGGATCATCTTTATTCTCATTTGCACAAGGAAAGACTAGAAGCAATGGGATGAAACTAAATGGGAGGAGACACAGATTAGATATTAGAAAAAACTTTTTGACAGTTAGGGTGATTAATGAGTGGAACAGGCTGCCACGAGAGGTGGTGAGTTCCCCTTCAATGGACGTCTTCAAACAGAGGCTGGACAGACATCTGTCTGAGATGATCTAGTGAATCCTGCTTTGAGCAGGGGGTTGGACCAGATGACCCAGGAGGTCCCTTCCAACTCTACCATTCTATGATTCTATGATTCTATGATTCTATGACTGAATGAAAGGAGCTGGAATCTCACTCTCTTTGAATCTTCTTTATCATGCTAAGAGGAGCAGGAAAAAGCAAAAAATTTCAGAATTGCACCTTGCAATGCGGAGAAATTACTGTTTGTGCATTTACAATATTCATTGATTTTTGCCATTGAAAAACGTCCAGAAATGATTGAAGCTACTGACTGAATGAAAGGAGCTGGCATCTCACTCTCTTTGAATCTTCTTTATCATGCTAAGAGGAGCAGGAAAAAGCAAAAAATTTCAGAATTAGACCTTGCAATGCGGAGAAATTACTGTTTGTGCATTTACAATATTCATTGATTTTTGCCATTGAAAAACATCATGTTATTCATATACCAGAAATGTTTGAAGCTACTGACTGAATGAAAGGAGCTGGCATCTCACTCTCTTTGAATCTTCTTTATCATGCTAAGAGGAGCAGGAAAAAGCCAAAAATTTCAGAATTGCACCTTGCAATGCGGAGAAATTACTGTTTGTGCATTTACAATATTCATTGATTTTTGCCATTGAAAAACGTCCAGAAATGATTGAAGCTACTGACTGAATGAAAGGAGCTGGCATCTCACTCTCTTTGAATCTTGTTTACCATGCTAAGAGGAGCAGGAAAAAGCAAAAAATTTCAGAATTGCACCTTGCAATGCGGAGAAATTACTGTTTGTGCATTTACAATATTCATTGATTTTTGCCATTGAAAAACGTCCAGAAATGATTGAAGCTACTAACTGAATGAAAGAAGCTGGCATCTCACTCTCTTTGAATCTTCTTTATCATGCTAAGAGGAGCAGGAAAAAGCAAAAAATTTCAGAATTGCACCTTGCAATGCGGAGAAATTACTGTTTGTGCATTTACAATATTCATTGATTTTTGCCATTGAAAAACGTCCAGAAATGATTGAAGCTACTGACTGAATGAAAGGAGCTGGCATCTCACTCTCTTTGAATCTTGTTTATCATGCTAAGAGGAGCAGGAAAAAGCAAAAAATTTCAGAATTGCACCTTGCAATGCGGAGAAATTACTGTTTGTGCATTTACAATATTCAATGATTTTTGCCATTGAAAAACGTCCAGAAATGATTGAAGCCACTGACTGAATGAAAGGAGCTGGCATCTCACTCTCTTTGAATCTTCTTTATCATGCTAAGAGGAGCAGGAAAAAGCAAAAAATTTCAGAATTGCACCTTGCAATGCGGAGAAATTACTGTTTGTGCATTTACAATATTCATTGATTTTTGCCATTGAAAAACATCATGTTATTCATATACCAGAAATGTTTGAAGCTACTGACTGAATGAAAGGAGCTGGCATCTCACTCTCTTTGAATCTTCTTTATCATGCTAAGAGGAGCAGGAAAAAGCAAAAAATTTCAGAATTGCACCTTGCAATGCGGAGAAATTACTGTTTGTGCATTTACAATATTCATTGATTTTTGCCATTGAAAAACGTCCAGAAATGATTGAAGCTACTGACTGAATGAAAGGAGCTGGCATCTCACTCTCTTTGAATCTTGTTTATCATGCTAAGAGGAGCAGGAAAAAGCAAAAAATTTCAGAATTGCACAATGCAATGCGGAGAAATTACTGTTTGTGCATTTACAATATTCATTGATTTTTGCCATTGAAAAACGACCAGAAATGATTGAAGCTACTGACTGAATGAAAGGAGCTGGCATCTCACTCTCTTTGAATCTTCTTTATCATGCTAAGAGGAGCAGGAAAAAGCAAAAAATTTCAGAATTGCACCTTGCAATGCGGAGAAATTACTGTTTGTGCATTTACAATATTCATTGATTTTTGCCATTGAAAAACGTCCAGAAATGATTAAAGCTACTGACTGAATGAAAGGAGCTGGCATCTCACTCTCTTTGAATCTTGTTTATCATGCTTAGAGGAGCAGGAAAAAGCAAAAAATTTCAGAATTGCACCTTGCAATGCGGAGAAATTACTGTTTGTGCATTTACAATATTCATTGATTTTTGCCATTGAAAAACGTCCAGAAATGATTGAAGCTACTGACTGAATGAAAGGAGCTGGCATCTCACTCTCTTTGAATCTTCTTTATCATGCTAAGAGGAGCAGGAAAAAGCAAAAAATTTCAGAATTGCACCTTGCAATGCGGAGAAATTACTGTTTGTGCATTTACAATATTCATTGATTTTTGCCATTGAAAAACATCATGTTATTCATATACCAGAAATGTTTGAAGCTACTGACTGAATGAAAGGAGCTGGCATCTCACTCTCTTTGAATCTTGTTTATCATGCTAAGAGGAGCAGGAAAAAGCAAAAAATTTCAGAATTGCACCTTGCAATGCGGAGAAATTACTGTTTGTGCATTTACAATATTCAATGATTTTTGCCATTGAAAAACGTCCAGAAATGATTGAAGCTACTGACTGAATGAAAGAAGCTGGCATCTCACTCTCTTTGAATCTTGTTTATCATGCTAAGAGGAGCAGGAAAAAGCAAAAAATTTCAGAATTGCACCTTGCAATGCGGAGAAATTACTGTTTGTGCATTTACAATATTCATTGATTTTTGCCATTGAAAAACGTCCAGAAATGATTGAAGCTACTGACTGAATGAAAGGAGCTGGCATCTCACTCTCTTTGAATCTTCTTTATAATGCTAAGAGGAGCAGGAAAAAGCAAAAAATTTCAGAATTGCACCTTGCAATGCGGAGAAATTACTGTTTGTGCATTTACAATATTCATTCATTTTTGCCATTGAAAAACATCATGTTATTCATATACCAGAAATGTTTGAAGCTACTGACTGAATGAAAGGAGCTGGCATCTCACTCTCTTTGAATCTTCTTTATCATGCTAAGAGGAGCAGGAAAAAGCAAAAAATTTCAGAATTGCACCTTGCAATGCGGAGAAATTACTGTTTGTGCATTTACAATATTCATTGATTTTTGCCATTGAAAAACGTCCAGAAATGATTGAAGCTACTGACTGAATGAAAGGAGCTGGCATCTCACTCTCTTTGAATCTTGTTTATCATGCTAAGAGGAGCAGGAAAAAGCAAAAAATTTCAGAATTGCACCTTGCAATGCGGAGAAATTACTGTTTGTGCATTTACAATATTCATTGATTTTTGGCATTGAAAAACGTCCAGAAATGATTGAAGCTACTGACTGAATGAAAGGAGCTGGCATCTCACTCTCTTTGAATCTTCTTTATCATGCTAAGAGGAGCAGGAAAAAGCAAAAAATTTCAGAATTGCACCTTGCAATGCGGAGAAATTACTGTTTGTGCATTTACAATATTCATTGATTTTTGCCATTGAAAAACGTCCAGAAATGATTGAAGCTACTGACTGAATGAAAGGAGCTGGCATCTCACTCTCTTTGAATCTTCTTTATCATGCTAAGAGGAGCAGAAAAAAGCAAAAAATTTCAGAATTGCACCTTGCAATGCGGAGAAATTACTGTTTGTGCATTTACAATATTCATTGATTTTTGCCATTGAAAAACGTCCAGAAATGATTGAAGCTACTGACTGAATGAAAGGAGCAGGCATCTCACTCTCTTTGAATCTTCTTTATCATGCTAAGAGGAGCAGGAAAAAGCAAAAAATTTCAGAATTGCACCTTGCAATGCGGAGAAATTACTGTTTGTGCATTTACAATATTCATTGATTTTTGCCATTGAAAAACGTCCAGAAATGATTGAAGCTACTGACTGAATGAAAGGAGCTGGCATCTAACTCTCTTTGAATCTTCTTTATCATGCTAAGAGGAGCAGGAAAAAGCAAAATCTTTCAGAATTGCACCTTGCAATGCGGAGAAATTACTGTTTGTGCATTTACAATATACATTGATTTTTGCCATTGAAAAATGTCCAGAAATGATTGAAGCTACTGACTGAATGAAATGAGCTGGCATCTCACTCTCTTTGAATCTTCTTTATCATTCTAAGAGGAGCAGGAAAAAGCAAAAAATTTCAGAATTGCACCTTGCAATGCGGAGAAATTACTGTTTGTGCATTTACAATATTCATTGATTTTTGCCATTGAAAAACGTCCAGAAATGATTGAAGCTACTGACTGAATGAAAGGAGCTGGCATCTCACTCTCTTTGAATCTTCTTTATCATGCTAAGAGGAGTTGGAAAAAGCAAAAAATTTCTGAATTGCACCTTGCAATGCGGAGAAATTACTGTTTGTGCATTTACAATATTCATTGATTTTTGGCATTGAAAAACATCATGTTTTTCATATACCAGAATTGTTTGAAGCTACTGACTGAATGAAAGGAGCTGGCATCTCACTCTCTTTGAATCTTCTTTATCATGCTAAGAGGAGCAGGAAAAAGCAAAAAATTTCAGAATTGCACCTTGCAATGCGGAGAAATTACTGTTTGTGCATTTACAATATTCATTGATTTTTGCCATTGAAAAACGTCCAGAAATGATTGAAGCTACTGACTGAATGAAAGGAGCTGGCATCTCACTCTCTTTGAATCTTGTTTATCATGCTAAGAGGAGCAGGAAAAAGCAAAAAATTTCAGAATTGCACCTTGCAATGCGGAGAAATTACTGTTTGTGCATTTACAATATTCATTGATTTTTGCCATTGAAAAACGTCCAGAAATGATTGAAGCTACTGACTGAATGAAAGGAGCTGGCATCTCACTCTCTTTGAATCTTCTTTATCATGCTAAGAGGAGCAGGAAAAAGTAAAAAATTTCAGAATTGCACCTTGCAATGCGGAGAAATTACTGTTTGTGCATTTACAATATTCATTGATTTTTGCCATTGAAAAACATCATGTTATTCATATACCAGAAATGTTTGAAGCTACTGACTGAATGAAAGGAGCTGGCATCTCACTCTCTTTGAATCTTCTTTATCATGCTAAGAGGAGCAGGAAAAAGCAAAAAATTTCAGAATTGCACCTTGCAATGCGGAGAAATTACTGTTTGTGCATTTACAATATTCATTGATTTTTGCCATTGAAAAACGTCCAGAAATGATTGAAGCTACTGACTGAATGAAAGGAGCTGGCATCTCACTCTCTTTGAATCTTGTTTATCATGCTAAGAGGAGCAGGAAAAAGCAAAAAATTTCAGAATTGCACCTTGCAATGCGGAGAAATTACTGTTTGTGCATTTACAATATTCATTGATTTTTGCCATTGAAAAACGTCCAGAAATGATTGAAGCTACTGACTGAATGAAAGGAGCTGGCATCTCACTCTCTTTGAATCTTCTTTATCATGCTAAGAGGAGCAGGAAAAAGCAAAAAATTTCAGAATTGCACCTTGGAATGCGGAGAAATTACTGTTTGTGCATTTACAATATTCATTGATTTTTGCCATTGAAAAACATCATGTTATTCATATACCAGAAATGTTTGAAGCTACTGACTGAATGAAAGGAGCTGGAATCTCACTCTCTTTGAATCTTCTTTATCATGCTAAGAGGAGCAGGAAAAAGCAAAAAATTTCAGAATTGCACCTTGCAATGCGGAGAAATTACTGTTTGTGCATTTACAATATTCATTGATTTTTGCCATTGAAAAACGTCCAGAAATGATTGAAGCTACTGACTGAATGAAAGGAGCTGGCATCTCACTCTCTTTGAATCTTCTTTATCATGCTAAGAGGAGCAGGAAAAAGCAAAAAATTTCAGAATTAGACCTTGCAATGCGGAGAAATTACTGTTTGTGCATTTACAATATTCATTGATTTTTGCCATTGAAAAACGTCCAGAAATGATTGAAGCTACTAACTGAATGAAAGAAGCTGGCATCTCACTCTCTTTGAATCTTCTTTATCATGCTAAGAGGAGCAGGAAAAAGCAAAAAATTTCAGAATTGCACCTTGCAATGCGGAGAAATTACTGTTTGTGCATTTACAATATTCATTGATTTTTGCCATTGAAAAACGTCCAGAAATGATTGAAGCTACTGACTGAATGAAAGGAGCAGGCATCTCACTCTCTTTGAATCTTCTTTATCATGCTAAGAGGAGCAGGAAAAAGCAAAAAATTTCAGAATTGCACCTTGCAATGCGGAGAAATTACTGTTTGTGCATTTACAATATTCATTGATTTTTGCCATTGAAAAACGTCCAGAAATGATTGAAGCTACTGACTGAATGAAAGGAGCTGGCATCTAACTCTCTTTGAATCTTCTTTATCATGCTAAGAGGAGCAGGAAAAAGCAAAATCTTTCAGAATTGCACCTTGCAATGCGGAGAAATTACTGTTTGTGCATTTACAATATACATTGATTTTTGCCATTGAAAAATGTCCAGAAATGATTGAAGCTACTGACTGAATGAAATGAGCTGGCATCTCTCTCTCTTTGAATCTTCTTTATCATTCTAAGAGGAGCAGGAAAAAGCAAAAAATTTCAGAATTGCACCTTGCAATGCGGAGAAATTACTGTTTGTGCATTTACAATATTCATTGATTTTTGCCATTGAAAAACGTCCAGAAATGATTGAAGCTACTGACTGAATGAAAGGAGCTGGCATCTCACTCTCTTTGAATCTTCTTTATCATGCTAAGAGGAGTTGGAAAAAGCAAAAAATTTCTGAATTGCACCTTGCAATGCGGAGAAATTACTGTTTGTGCATTTACAATATTCATTGATTTTTGGCATTGAAAAACATCATGTTTTTCATATACCAGAATTGTTTGAAGCTACTGACTGAATGAAAGGAGCTGGCATCTCACTCTCTTTGAATCTTCTTTATCATGCTAAGAGGAGCAGGAAAAAGCAAAAAATTTCAGAATTGCACCTTGCAATGCGGAGAAATTACTGTTTGTGCATTTACAATATTCATTGATTTTTGCCATTGAAAAACGTCCAGAAATGATTGAAGCTACTGACTGAATGAAAGGAGCTGGCATCTCACTCTCTTTGAATCTTGTTTATCATGCTAAGAGGAGCAGGAAAAAGCAAAAAATTTCAGAATTGCACCTTGCAATGCGGAGAAATTACTGTTTGTGCATTTACAATATTCATTGATTTTTGCCATTGAAAAACGTCCAGAAATGATTGAAGCTACTGACTGAATGAAAGGAGCTGGCATCTCACTCTCTTTGAATCTTCTTTATCATGCTAAGAGGAGCAGGAAAAAGTAAAAAATTTCAGAATTGCACCTTGCAATGCGGAGAAATTACTGTTTGTGCATTTACAATATTCATTGATTTTTGCCATTGAAAAACATCATGTTATTCATATACCAGAAATGTTTGAAGCTACTGACTGAATGAAAGGAGCTGGCATCTCACTCTCTTTGAATCTTCTTTATCATGCTAAGAGGAGCAGGAAAAAGCAAAAAATTTCAGAATTGCACCTTGCAATGCGGAGAAATTACTGTTTGTGCATTTACAATATTCATTGATTTTTGCCATTGAAAAACGTCCAGAAATGATTGAAGCTACTGACTGAATGAAAGGAGCTGGCATCTCACTCTCTTTGAATCTTGTTTATCATGCTAAGAGGAGCAGGAAAAAGCAAAAAATTTCAGAATTGCACCTTGCAATGCGGAGAAATTACTGTTTGTGCATTTACAATATTCATTGATTTTTGCCATTGAAAAACGTCCAGAAATGATTGAAGCTACTGACTGAATGAAAGGAGCTGGCATCTCACTCTCTTTGAATCTTCTTTATCATGCTAAGAGGAGCAGGAAAAAGCAAAAAATTTCAGAATTGCACCTTGGAATGCGGAGAAATTACTGTTTGTGCATTTACAATATTCATTGATTTTTGCCATTGAAAAACATCATGTTATTCATATACCAGAAATGTTTGAAGCTACTGACTGAATGAAAGGAGCTGGAATCTCACTCTCTTTGAATCTTCTTTATCATGCTAAGAGGAGCAGGAAAAAGCAAAAAATTTCAGAATTGCACCTTGCAATGCGGAGAAATTACTGTTTGTGCATTTACAATATTCATTGATTTTTGCCATTGAAAAACGTCCAGAAATGATTGAAGCTACTGACTGAATGAAAGGAGCTGGCATCTCACTCTCTTTGAATCTTCTTTATCATGCTAAGAGGAGCAGGAAAAAGCAAAAAATTTCAGAATTAGACCTTGCAATGCGGAGAAATTACTGTTTGTGCATTTACAATATTCATTGATTTTTGCCATTGAAAAACGTCCAGAAATGATTGAAGCTACTAACTGAATGAAAGAAGCTGGCATCTCACTCTCTTTGAATCTTCTTTATCATGCTAAGAGGAGCAGGAAAAAGCAAAAAATTTCAGAATTGCACCTTGCAATGCGGAGAAATTACTGTTTGTGCATTTACAATATTCATTGATTTTTGCCATTGAAAAACGTCCAGAAATGATTGAAGCTACTGACTGAATGAAAGGAGCAGGCATCTCACTCTCTTTGAATCTTCTTTATCATGCTAAGAGGAGCAGGAAAAAGCAAAAAATTTCAGAATTGCACCTTGCAATGCGGAGAAATTACTGTTTGTGCATTTACAATATTCATTGATTTTTGCCATTGAAAAACGTCCAGAAATGATTGAAGCTACTGACTGAATGAAAGGAGCTGGCATCTAACTCTCTTTGAATCTTCTTTATCATGCTAAGAGGAGCAGGAAAAAGCAAAATCTTTCAGAATTGCACCTTGCAATGCGGAGAAATTACTGTTTGTGCATTTACAATATACATTGATTTTTGCCATTGAAAAATGTCCAGAAATGATTGAAGCTACTGACTGAATGAAATGAGCTGGCATCTCACTCTCTTTGAATCTTCTTTATCATTCTAAGAGGAGCAGGAAAAAGCAAAAAATTTCAGAATTGCACCTTGCAATGCGGAGAAATTACTGTTTGTGCATTTACAATATTCATTGATTTTTGCCATTGAAAAACGTCCAGAAATGATTGAAGCTACTGACTGAATGAAAGGAGCTGGCATCTCACTCTCTTTGAATCTTCTTTATCATGCTAAGAGGAGTTGGAAAAAGCAAAAAATTTCTGAATTGCACCTTGCAATGCGGAGAAATTACTGTTTGTGCATTTACAATATTCATTGATTTTTGGCATTGAAAAACATCATGTTTTTCATATACCAGAATTGTTTGAAGCTACTGACTGAATGAAAGGAGCTGGCATCTCACTCTCTTTGAATCTTCTTTATCATGCTAAGAGGAGCAGGAAAAAGCAAAAAATTTCAGAATTGCACCTTGCAATGCGGAGAAATTACTGTTTGTGCATTTACAATATTCATTGATTTTTGCCATTGAAAAACGTCCAGAAATGATTGAAGCTACTGACTGAATGAAAGGAGCTGGCATCTCACTCTCTTTGAATCTTGTTTATCATGCTAAGAGGAGCAGGAAAAAGCAAAAAATTTCAGAATTGCACCTTGCAATGCGGAGAAATTACTGTTTGTGCATTTACAATATTCATTGATTTTTGCCATTGAAAAACGTCCAGAAATGATTGAAGCTACTGACTGAATGAAAGGAGCTGGCATCTCACTCTCTTTGAATCTTCTTTATCATGCTAAGAGGAGCAGGAAAAAGTAAAAAATTTCAGAATTGCACCTTGCAATGCGGAGAAATTACTGTTTGTGCATTTACAATATTCATTGATTTTTGCCATTGAAAAACATCATGTTATTCATATACCAGAAATGTTTGAAGCTACTGACTGAATGAAAGGAGCTGGCATCTCACTCTCTTTGAATCTTCTTTATCATGCTAAGAGGAGCAGGAAAAAGCAAAAAATTTCAGAATTGCACCTTGCAATGCGGAGAAATTACTGTTTGTGCATTTACAATATTCATTGATTTTTGCCATTGAAAAACGTCCAGAAATGATTGAAGCTACTGACTGAATGAAAGGAGCTGGCATCTCACTCTCTTTGAATCTTGTTTATCATGCTAAGAGGAGCAGGAAAAAGCAAAAAATTTCAGAATTGCACCTTGCAATGCGGAGAAATTACTGTTTGTGCATTTACAATATTCATTGATTTTTGCCATTGAAAAACGTCCAGAAATGATTGAAGCTACTGACTGAATGAAAGGAGCTGGCATCTCACTCTCTTTGAATCTTCTTTATCATGCTAAGAGGAGCAGGAAAAAGCAAAAAATTTCAGAATTGCACCTTGGAATGCGGAGAAATTACTGTTTGTGCATTTACAATATTCATTGATTTTTGCCATTGAAAAACATCATGTTATTCATATACCAGAAATGTTTGAAGCTACTGACTGAATGAAAGGAGCTGGAATCTCACTCTCTTTGAATCTTCTTTATCATGCTAAGAGGAGCAGGAAAAAGCAAAAAATTTCAGAATTGCACCTTGCAATGCGGAGAAATTACTGTTTGTGCATTTACAATATTCATTGATTTTTGCCATTGAAAAACGTCCAGAAATGATTGAAGCTACTGACTGAATGAAAGGAGCTGGCATCTCACTCTCTTTGAATCTTCTTTATCATGCTAAGAGGAGCAGGAAAAAGCAAAAAATTTCAGAATTAGACCTTGCAATGCGGAGAAATTACTGTTTGTGCATTTACAATATTCATTGATTTTTGCCATTGAAAAACGTCCAGAAATGATTGAAGCTACTAACTGAATGAAAGAAGCTGGCATCTCACTCTCTTTGAATCTTCTTTATCATGCTAAGAGGAGCAGGAAAAAGCAAAAAATTTCAGAATTGCACCTTGCAATGCGGAGAAATTACTGTTTGTGCATTTACAATATTCATTGATTTTTGCCATTGAAAAACGTCCAGAAATGATTGAAGCTACTGACTGAATGAAAGGAGCTGGCATCTCACTCTCTTTGAATCTTGTTTATCATGCTAAGAGGAGCAGGAAAAAGCAAAAAATTTCAGAATTGCACCTTGCAATGCGGAGAAATTACTGTTTGTGCATTTACAATATTCAATGATTTTTGCCATTGAAAAACGTCCAGAAATGATTGAAGCCACTGACTGAATGAAAGGAGCTGGCATCTCACTCTCTTTGAATCTTCTTTATCATGCTAAGAGGAGCAGGAAAAAGCAAAAAATTTCAGAATTGCACCTTGCAATGCGGAGAAATTACTGTTTGTGCATTTACAATATTCATTGATTTTTGCCATTGAAAAACATCATGTTATTCATATACCAGAAATGTTTGAAGCTACTGACTGAATGAAAGGAGCTGGCATCTCACTCTCTTTGAATCTTCTTTATCATGCTAAGAGGAGCAGGAAAAAGCAAAAAATTTCAGAATTGCACCTTGCAATGCGGAGAAATTACTGTTTGTGCATTTACAATATTCATTGATTTTTGCCATTGAAAAACGTCCAGAAATGATTGAAGCTACTGACTGAATGAAAGGAGCTGGCATCTCACTCTCTTTGAATCTTGTTTATCATGCTAAGAGGAGCAGGAAAAAGCAAAAAATTTCAGAATTGCACAATGCAATGCGGAGAAATTACTGTTTGTGCATTTACAATATTCATTGATTTTTGCCATTGAAAAACGACCAGAAATGATTGAAGCTACTGACTGAATGAAAGGAGCTGGCATCTCACTCTCTTTGAATCTTCTTTATCATGCTAAGAGGAGCAGGAAAAAGCAAAAAATTTCAGAATTGCACCTTGCAATGCGGAGAAATTACTGTTTGTGCATTTACAATATTCATTGATTTTTGCCATTGAAAAACGTCCAGAAATGATTAAAGCTACTGACTGAATGAAAGGAGCTGGCATCTCACTCTCTTTGAATCTTGTTTATCATGCTTAGAGGAGCAGGAAAAAGCAAAAAATTTCAGAATTGCACCTTGCAATGCGGAGAAATTACTGTTTGTGCATATACAATATTCATTGATTTTTGCCATTGAAAAACGTCCAGAAATGATTGAAGCTACTGACTGAATGAAAGGAGCTGGCATCTCACTCTCTTTGAATCTTCTTTATCATGCTAAGAGGAGCAGGAAAAAGCAAAAAATTTCAGAATTGCACCTTGCAATGCGGAGAAATTACTGTTTGTGCATTTACAATATTCATTGATTTTTGCCATTGAAAAACATCATGTTATTCATATACCAGAAATGTTTGAAGCTACTGACTGAATGAAAGGAGCTGGCATCTCACTCTCTTTGAATCTTGTTTATCATGCTAAGAGGAGCAGGAAAAAGCAAAAAATTTCAGAATTGCACATTGCAATGCGGAGAAATTACTGTTTGTGCATTTACAATATTCAATGATTTTTGCCATTGAAAAACGTCCAGAAATGATTGAAGCTACTGACTGAATGAAAGAAGCTGGCATCTCACTCTCTTTGAATCTTGTTTATCATGCTAAGAGGAGCAGGAAAAAGCAAAAAATTTCAGAATTGCACCTTGCAATGCGGAGAAATTACTGTTTGTGCATTTACAATATTCATTGATTTTTGCCATTGAAAAACGTCCAGAAATGATTGAAGCTACTGACTGAATGAAAGGAGCTGGCATCTCACTCTCTTTGAATCTTCTTTATCATGCTAAGAGGAGCAGGAAAAAGCAAAAAATTTCAGAATTGCACCTTGCAATGCGGAGAAATTACTGTTTGTGCATTTACAATATTCATTGATTTTTGCCATTGAAAAACATCATGTTATTCATATACCAGAAATGTTTGAAGCTACTGACTGAATGAAAGGAGCTGGCATCTCACTCTCTTTGAATCTTCTTTATCATGCTAAGAGGAGCAGGAAAAAGCAAAAAATTTCAGAATTGCACCTTGCAATGCGGAGAAATTACTGTTTGTGCATTTACAATATTCAATGATTTTTGCCATTGAAAAACGTCCAGAAATGATTGAAGCTACTGACTGAATGAAAGAAGCTGGCATCTCACTCTCTTTGAATCTTGTTTATCATGCTAAGAGGAGCAGGAAAAAGCAAAAAATTTCAGAATTGCACCTTGCAATGCGGAGAAATTACTGTTTGTGCATTTACAATATTCATTGATTTTTGCCATTGAAAAACGTCCAGAAATGATTGAAGCTACTGACTGAATGAAAGGAGCTGGCATCTCACTCTCTTTGAATCTTCTTTATCATGCTAAGAGGAGCAGGAAAAAGCAAAAAATTTCAGAATTGCACTTTGCAATGCGGAGAAATTACTGTTTGTGCATTTACAATATTCATTCATTTTTGCCATTGAAAAACATCATGTTATTCATATACCAGAAATGTTTGAAGCTACTGACTGAATGAAAGGAGCTGGCATCTCACTCTCTTTGAATCTTCTTTATCATGCTAAGAGGAGCAGGAAAAAGCAAAAAATTTCAGAATTGCACCTTGCAATGCGGAGAAATTACTGTTTGTGCATTTACAATATTCATTGATTTTTGCCATTGAAAAACGTCCAGAAATGATTGAAGCTACTGACTGAATGAAAGGAGCTGGCATCTCACTCTCTTTGAATCTTGTTTATCATGCTAAGAGGAGCAGGAAAAAGCAAAAAATTTCAGAATTGCACCTTGCAATGCGGAGAAATTACTGTTTGTGCATTTACAATATTCATTGATTTTTGGCATTGAAAAACGTCCAGAAATGATTGAAGCTACTGACTGAATGAAAGGAGCTGGCATCTCACTCTCTTTGAATCTTCTTTATCATGCTAAGAGGAGCAGGAAAAAGCAAAAAATTTCAGAATTGCACCTTGCAATGCGGAGAAATTACTGTTTGTGCATTTACAATATTCATTGATTTTTGCCATTGAAAAACGTCCAGAAATGATTGAAGCTACTGACTGAATGAAAGGAGCTGGCATCTCACTCTCTTTGAATCTTCTTTATCATGCTAAGAGGAGCAGAAAAAAGCAAAAAATTTCAGAATTGCACCTTGCAATGCGGAGAAATTACTGTTTGTGCATTTACAATATTCATTGATTTTTGCCATTGAAAAACGTCCAGAAATGATTGAAGCTACTGACTGAATGAAAGGAGCAGGCATCTCACTCTCTTTGAATCTTCTTTATCATGCTAAGAGGAGCAGGAAAAAGCAAAAAATTTCAGAATTGCACCTTGCAATGCGGAGAAATTACTGTTTGTGCATTTACAATATTCAATGATTTTTCCCATTGAAAAACGTCCAGAATTGATTGAAGCTACTGACTGAATGAAAGGAGCTGGCATCTCACTCTCTTTGAATCTTCTTTATCATGCTAAGAGGAGCAGGAAAAAGCAAAAAATTTCAGAATTGCACCTTGCAATGCGGAGAAATTACTGTTTGTGCATTTACAATATTCATTGATTTTTGCCATTGAAAAACATCATGTTATTCATATACCAGAAATGTTTGAAGCTACTGACTGAATGAAAGGAGCTGGCATCTCACTCTCTTTGAATCTTCTTTATCATGCTAAGAGGAGCAGGAAAAAGCAAAAAATTTCAGAATTGCACCTTGCAATGCGGAGAAATTACTGTTTGTGCATTTACAATATTCATTGATTTTTGCCATTGAAAAACGTCCAGAAATGATTGAAGCTACTGACTGAATGAAAGGAGCTGGCATCTCACTCTCTTTGAATCTTGTTTATCATGCTAAGAGGAGCAGGAAAAAGCAAAAAATTTCAGAATTACACCTTGCAATGCGGAGAAATTACTGTTTGTGCATTTACAATATTCATTGATTTTTGCCATTGAAAAACGTCCAGAAATGATTGAAGCTACTGACTGAATGAAAGGAGCTGGCATCTCACTCTCTTTGAATCTTCTTTGTCATGCTAAGAGGAGCAGGAAAAAGCAAAAAATTTCAGAATTGCACCTTGCAATGCGGAGAAATTACTGTTTGTGCATTTACAATATTCATTGATTTTTGCCATTAAAAAACGTCCAGAAATGATTGAAGCTACTGACTGAATGAAAGGAGCTGGCATCTCACTCTCTTTGAATCTTGTTTATCATGCTAAAAGGAGCAGGAAAAAGCAAAAAATTTCAGAATTGCACCTTGCAATGCGGAGAAATTACTGTTTGTGCATTTACAATATTCAATGATTTTTGCCATTGAAAAACGTCCAGAAATGATTGAAGCTACTGACTGAATGAAAGGAGCTGGCATCTCACTCTATTTGAATCTTCTTTATCATGCTAAGAGGAGCAGGAAAAAGCAAAAAATTTCAGAATTGCACCTTGCAATGCGGAGAAATTACTGTTTGTGCATTTACAATATTCATTGATTTTTGCCATTGAAAAACATCATGTTATTCATATACCAGAAATGTTTGAAGCTACTGACTGAATGAAAGGAGCAGGCATCTCACTCTCTTTGAATCTTCTTTATCATGCTAAGAGGAGCAGGAAAAAGCAAAAAATTTCAGAATTGCACCTTGCAATGCGGAGAAATTACTGTTTGTGCATTTACAATATTCATTGATTTTTGCCATTGAAAAACGTCCAGAAATGACTGAAGCTACTGACTGAATGAAAGGAGCTGGCATTTCACTCTCTTTGAATCTTCTTTATCATGCTAAGAGGAGCAGGAAAAAGCTAAAAATTTCAGAATTGCACCTTGCAATGCGGAGAAATTACTGTTTGTGCATTTACAATATTCATTGATTTTTGCCATTGAAAAACATCATGTTATTCATATACCAGAAATGTTTGAAGCTACTGACTGAATGAAAGGAGCTGGCATCTCACTCTCTTTGAATCTTTTTTATCATGCTAAGAGGAGCAGGAAAAAGCAAAAAATTTCAGAATTGCACCTTGCAATGCGGAGAAATTACTGTTTGTGCATTTACAATATTCATTGATTTTTGCCATTGAAAAACATCATGTTATTCATATACCAGAAATGTTTGAAGCTACTGACTGAATGAAAGGAGCTGGCATCTCAATCTCTTTGAATCTTCTTTATCATGCTAAGAGGAGCAGGAAAAAGCAAAAAATTTCAGAATTGCACCTTGCAATGCGGAGAAATTACTGTTTGTGCATTTACAATATTCATTGATTTTTGCCATTGAAAAACGTCCAGAAATGATTGAAGCTACTGACTAAATGAAAGGAGCTGGCATCTCACTCTCTTTGAATCTTCTTTATCATGCTAAGAGGAGCAGGAAAAAGCAAAAAATTTCAGAATTGCACCTTGCAATGCGGAGAAATTACTGTTTGTGCATTTACAATATTCATTGATTTTTGCCATTGAAAAACGTCCAGAAATGATTGAAGCTACTGACTGAATGAAAGGAGCTGGCATCTCACTCTCTTTGAATCTTCTTTATCATGCTAAGAGGAGCAGGAAAAAGCAAAAAATTTCAGAATTGCACCTTGCAATGCGGAGAAATTACTGTTTGTGCATTTACAATATTCATTGATTTTTGCCATTGAAAAACGTCCAGAAATGATTGAAGCTACTGACTGAATGAAAGGAGCTGGCATCTCACTCTCTTTGAATCTTCTTTATCATGCTAAGAGGAGCAGGAAAAAGCAAAAAATTTCAGAATTGCACCTTGCAATGCGGAGAAATTACTGTTTGTGCATTTACAATATTCATTGATTTTTGCCATTGAAAAACGTCCAGAAATGATTGAAGCTACTGACTGAATGAAAGGAGCAGGCATCTCACTCTCTTTGAATCTTCTTTATCATGCTAAGAGGAGCAGGAAAAAGAAAAAAATTTCAGAATTGCACCTTGCAATGCGGAGAAATTACTGTTTGTGCATTTACAATATTCAATGATTTTTCCCATTGAAAAACGTCCAGAATTGATTGAAGCTACTGACTGAATGAAAGGAGCTGGCATCTCACTCTCTTTGAATCTTCTTTATCATGCTAAGAGGAGCAGGAAAAAGCAAAAAATTTCAGAATTGCACCTTGCAATGCGGAGAAATTACTGTTTGTGCATTTACAATATTCATTGATTTTTGCCATTGAAAAACATCATGTTATTCATATACCAGAAATGTTTGAAGCTACTGACTGAATGAAAGGAGCTGGCATCTCACTCTCTTTGAATCTTCTTTATCATGCTAAGAGGAGCAGGAAAAAGCAAAAAATTTCAGAATTGCACCTTGCAATGCGGAGAAATTACTGTTTGTGCATTTACAATATTCATTGATTTTTGCCATTGAAAAACGTCCAGAAATGATTGAAGCTACTGACTGAATGAAAGGAGCTGGCATCTCACTCTCTTTGAATCTTGTTTATCATGCTAAGAGGAGCAGGAAAAAGCAAAAAATTTCAGAATTGCACCTTGCAATGCGGAGAAATTACTGTTTGTGCATTTACAATATTCAATGATTTTTCCCATTGAAAAACGTCCAGAATTGATTGAAGCTACTGACTGAATGAAAGGAGCTGGCATCTCACTCTCTTTGAATCTTCTTTATCATGCTAAGAGGAGCAGGAAAAAGCAAAAAATTTCAGAATTGCACCTTGCAATGCGGAGAAATTACTGTTTGTGCATTTACAATATTCATTGATTTTTGCCATTGAAAAACATCATGTTATTCATATACCAGAAATGTTTGAAGCTACTGACTGAATGAAAGGAGCTGGCATCTCACTCTCTTTGAATCTTCTTTATCATGCTAAGAGGAGCAGGAAAAAGCAAAAAATTTCAGAATTGCACCTTGCAATGCGGAGAAATTACTGTTTGTGCATTTACAATATTCATTGATTTTTGCCATTGAAAAACGTCCAGAAATGATTGAAGCTACTGACTGAATGAAAGGAGCTGGCATCTCACTCTCTTTGAATCTTGTTTATCATGCTAAGAGGAGCAGGAAAAAGCAAAAAATTTCAGAATTGCACCTTGCAATGCGGAGAAATTACTGTTTGTGCATTTACAATATTCATTGATTTTTGCCATTGAAAAACGTCCAGAAATGATTGAAGCTACTGACTGAATGAAAGGAGCTGGCATCTCACTCTCTTTGAATCTTCTTTGTCATGCTAAGAGGAGCAGGAAAAAGCAAAAAATTTCAGAATTGCACCTTGCAATGCGGAGAAATTACTGTTTGTGCATTTACAATATTCATTGATTTTTGCCATTAAAAAACGTCCAGAAATGATTGAAGCTACTGACTGAATGAAAGGAGCTGGCATCTCACTCTCTTTGAATCTTGTTTATCATGCTAAAAGGAGCAGGAAAAAGCAAAAAATTTCAGAATTGCACCTTGCAATGCGGAGAAATTACTGTTTGTGCATTTACAATATTCAATGATTTTTGCCATTGAAAAACGTCCAGAAATGATTGAAGCTACTGACTGAATGAAAGGAGCTGGCATCTCACTCTATTTGAATCTTCTTTATCATGCTAAGAGGAGCAGGAAAAAGCAAAAAATTTCAGAATTGCACCTTGCAATGCGGAGAAATTACTGTTTGTGCATTTACAATATTCATTGATTTTTGCCATTGAAAAACATCATGTTATTCATATACCAGAAATGTTTGAAGCTACTGACTGAATGAAAGGAGCAGGCATCTCACTCTCTTTGAATCTTCTTTATCATGCTAAGAGGAGCAGGAAAAAGCAAAAAATTTCAGAATTGCACCTTGCAATGCGGAGAAATTACTGTTTGTGCATTTACAATATTCATTGATTTTTGCCATTGAAAAACGTCCAGAAATGACTGAAGCTACTGACTGAATGAAAGGAGCTGGCATTTCACTCTCTTTGAATCTTCTTTATCATGCTAAGAGGAGCAGGAAAAAGCTAAAAATTTCAGAATTGCACCTTGCAATGCGGAGAAATTACTGTTTGTGCATTTACAATATTCATTGATTTTTGCCATTGAAAAACATCATGTTATTCATATACCAGAAATGTTTGAAGCTACTGACTGAATGAAAGGAGCTGGCATCTCACTCTCTTTGAATCTTTTTTATCATGCTAAGAGGAGCAGGAAAAAGCAAAAAATTTCAGAATTGCACCTTGCAATGCGGAGAAATTACTGTTTGTGCATTTACAATATTCATTGATTTTTGCCATTGAAAAACATCATGTTATTCATATACCAGAAATGTTTGAAGCTACTGACTGAATGAAAGGAGCTGGCATCTCAATCTCTTTGAATCTTCTTTATCATGCTAAGAGGAGCAGGAAAAAGCAAAAAATTTCAGAATTGCACCTTGCAATGCGGAGAAATTACTGTTTGTGCATTTACAATATTCATTGATTTTTGCCATTGAAAAACGTCCAGAAATGATTGAAGCTACTGACTAAATGAAAGGAGCTGGCATCTCACTCTCTTTGAATCTTCTTTATCATGCTAAGAGGAGCAGGAAAAAGCAAAAAATTTCAGAATTGCACCTTGCAATGCGGAGAAATTACTGTTTGTGCATTTACAATATTCATTGATTTTTGCCATTGAAAAACGTCCAGAAATGATTGAAGCTACTGACTGAATGAAAGGAGCTGGCATCTCACTCTCTTTGAATCTTCTTTATCATGCTAAGAGGAGCAGGAAAAAGCAAAAAATTTCAGAATTGCACCTTGCAATGCGGAGAAATTACTGTTTGTGCATTTACAATATTCATTGATTTTTGCCATTGAAAAACGTCCAGAAATGATTGAAGCTACTGACTGAATGAAAGGAGCTGGCATCTCACTCTCTTTGAATCTTCTTTATCATGCTAAGAGGAGCAGGAAAAAGCAAAAAATTTCAGAATTGCACCTTGCAATGCGGAGAAATTACTGTTTGTGCATTTACAATATTCATTGATTTTTGCCATTGAAAAACATCATGTTATTCATATACCAGAAATGTTTGAAGCTACTGACTGAATGAAAGGAGCTGGCATCTCACTCTCTTTGAATCTTCTTTATCATGCTAAGAGGAGCAGGAAAAAGCAAAAAATTTCAGAATTGCACCTTGCAATGCGGAGAAATTACTGTTTGTGCATTTACAATATTCATTCATTTTTGCCATTGAAAAACATCATGTTATTCATATACCAGAAATGTTTGAAGCTACTGACTGAATGAAAGGAGCTGGCATCTCACTCTCTTTGAATCTTCTTTATCATGCTAAGAGGAGCAGGAAAAAGCAAAAAATTTCAGAATTGCACCTTGCAATGCGGAGAAATTACTGTTTGTGCATTTACAATATTCATTGATTTTTGCCATTGAAAAACGTCCAGAAATGATTGAAGCTACTGACTGAATGAAAGGAGCTGGCATCTCACTCTCTTTGAATCTTGTTTATCATGCTAAGAGGAGCAGGAAAAAGCAAAAAATTTCAGAATTGCACCTTGCAATGCGGAGAAATTACTGTTTGTGCATTTACAATATTCATTGATTTTTGGCATTGAAAAACGTCCAGAAATGATTGAAGCTACTGACTGAATGAAAGGAGCTGGCATCTCACTCTCTTTGAATCTTCTTTATCATGCTAAGAGGAGCAGGAAAAAGCAAAAAATTTCAGAATTGCACCTTGCAATGCGGAGAAATTACTGTTTGTGCATTTACAATATTCATTGATTTTTGCCATTGAAAAACGTCCAGAAATGATTGAAGCTACTGACTGAATGAAAGGAGCTGGCATCTCACTCTCTTTGAATCTTCTTTATCATGCTAAGAGGAGCAGAAAAAAGCAAAAAATTTCAGAATTGCACCTTGCAATGCGGAGAAATTACTGTTTGTGCATTTACAATATTCATTGATTTTTGCCATTGAAAAACGTCCAGAAATGATTGAAGCTACTGACTGAATGAAAGGAGCAGGCATCTCACTCTCTTTGAATCTTCTTTATCATGCTAAGAGGAGCAGGAAAAAGCAAAAAATTTCAGAATTGCACCTTGCAATGCGGAGAAATTACTGTTTGTGCATTTACAATATTCAATGATTTTTCCCATTGAAAAACGTCCAGAATTGATTGAAGCTACTGACTGAATGAAAGGAGCTGGCATCTCACTCTCTTTGAATCTTCTTTATCATGCTAAGAGGAGCAGGAAAAAGCAAAAAATTTCAGAATTGCACCTTGCAATGCGGAGAAATTACTGTTTGTGCATTTACAATATTCATTGATTTTTGCCATTGAAAAACATCATGTTATTCATATACCAGAAATGTTTGAAGCTACTGACTGAATGAAAGGAGCTGGCATCTCACTCTCTTTGAATCTTCTTTATCATGCTAAGAGGAGCAGGAAAAAGCAAAAAATTTCAGAATTGCACCTTGCAATGCGGAGAAATTACTGTTTGTGCATTTACAATATTCATTGATTTTTGCCATTGAAAAACGTCCAGAAATGATTGAAGCTACTGACTGAATGAAAGGAGCTGGCATCTCACTCTCTTTGAATCTTGTTTATCATGCTAAGAGGAGCAGGAAAAAGCAAAAAATTTCAGAATTGCACCTTGCAATGCGGAGAAATTACTGTTTGTGCATTTACAATATTCATTGATTTTTGCCATTGAAAAACGTCCAGAAATGATTGAAGCTACTGACTGAATGAAAGGAGCTGGCATCTCACTCTCTTTGAATCTTCTTTGTCATGCTAAGAGGAGCAGGAAAAAGCAAAAAATTTCAGAATTGCACCTTGCAATGCGGAGAAATTACTGTTTGTGCATTTACAATATTCATTGATTTTTGCCATTAAAAAACGTCCAGAAATGATTGAAGCTACTGACTGAATGAAAGGAGCTGGCATCTCACTCTCTTTGAATCTTGTTTATCATGCTAAAAGGAGCAGGAAAAAGCAAAAAATTTCAGAATTGCACCTTGCAATGCGGAGAAATTACTGTTTGTGCATTTACAATATTCAATGATTTTTGCCATTGAAAAACGTCCAGAAATGATTGAAGCTACTGACTGAATGAAAGGAGCTGGCATCTCACTCTATTTGAATCTTCTTTATCATGCTAAGAGGAGCAGGAAAAAGCAAAAAATTTCAGAATTGCACCTTGCAATGCGGAGAAATTACTGTTTGTGCATTTACAATATTCATTGATTTTTGCCATTGAAAAACATCATGTTATTCATATACCAGAAATGTTTGAAGCTACTGACTGAATGAAAGGAGCAGGCATCTCACTCTCTTTGAATCTTCTTTATCATGCTAAGAGGAGCAGGAAAAAGCAAAAAATTTCAGAATTGCACCTTGCAATGCGGAGAAATTACTGTTTGTGCATTTACAATATTCATTGATTTTTGCCATTGAAAAACGTCCAGAAATGACTGAAGCTACTGACTGAATGAAAGGAGCTGGCATTTCACTCTCTTTGAATCTTCTTTATCATGCTAAGAGGAGCAGGAAAAAGCTAAAAATTTCAGAATTGCACCTTGCAATGCGGAGAAATTACTGTTTGTGCATTTACAATATTCATTGATTTTTGCCATTGAAAAACATCATGTTATTCATATACCAGAAATGTTTGAAGCTACTGACTGAATGAAAGGAGCTGGCATCTCACTCTCTTTGAATCTTTTTTATCATGCTAAGAGGAGCAGGAAAAAGCAAAAAATTTCAGAATTGCACCTTGCAATGCGGAGAAATTACTGTTTGTGCATTTACAATATTCATTGATTTTTGCCATTGAAAAACATCATGTTATTCATATACCAGAAATGTTTGAAGCTACTGACTGAATGAAAGGAGCTGGCATCTCAATCTCTTTGAATCTTCTTTATCATGCTAAGAGGAGCAGGAAAAAGCAAAAAATTTCAGAATTGCACCTTGCAATGCGGAGAAATTACTGTTTGTGCATTTACAATATTCATTGATTTTTGCCATTGAAAAACGTCCAGAAATGATTGAAGCTACTGACTAAATGAAAGGAGCTGGCATCTCACTCTCTTTGAATCTTCTTTATCATGCTAAGAGGAGCAGGAAAAAGCAAAAAATTTCAGAATTGCACCTTGCAATGCGGAGAAATTACTGTTTGTGCATTTACAATATTCATTGATTTTTGCCATTGAAAAACGTCCAGAAATGATTGAAGCTACTGACTGAATGAAAGGAGCTGGCATCTCACTCTCTTTGAATCTTCTTTATCATGCTAAGAGGAGCAGGAAAAAGCAAAAAATTTCAGAATTGCACCTTGCAATGCGGAGAAATTACTGTTTGTGCATTTACAATATTCATTGATTTTTGCCATTGAAAAACGTCCAGAAATGATTGAAGCTACTGACTGAATGAAAGGAGCTGGCATCTCACTCTCTTTGAATCTTCTTTATCATGCTAAGAGGAGCAGGAAAAAGCAAAAAATTTCAGAATTGCACCTTGCAATGCGGAGAAATTACTGTTTGTGCATTTACAATATTCATTGATTTTTGCCATTGAAAAACGTCCAGAAATGATTGAAGCTACTGACTGAATGAAAGGAGCAGGCATCTCACTCTCTTTGAATCTTCTTTATCATGCTAAGAGGAGCAGGAAAAAGCAAAAAATTTCAGAATTGCACCTTGCAATGCGGAGAAATTACTGTTTGTGCATTTACAATATTCAATGATTTTTCCCATTGAAAAACGTCCAGAATTGATTGAAGCTACTGACTGAATGAAAGGAGCTGGCATCTCACTCTCTTTGAATCTTCTTTATCATGCTAAGAGGAGCAGGAAAAAGCAAAAAATTTCAGAATTGCACCTTGCAATGCGGAGAAATTACTGTTTGTGCATTTACAATATTCATTGATTTTTGCCATTGAAAAACATCATGTTATTCATATACCAGAAATGTTTGAAGCTACTGACTGAATGAAAGGAGCTGGCATCTCACTCTCTTTGAATCTTCTTTATCATGCTAAGAGGAGCAGGAAAAAGCAAAAAATTTCAGAATTGCACCTTGCAATGCGGAGAAATTACTGTTTGTGCATTTACAATATTCATTGATTTTTGCCATTGAAAAACGTCCAGAAATGATTGAAGCTACTGACTGAATGAAAGGAGCTGGCATCTCACTCTCTTTGAATCTTGTTTATCATGCTAAGAGGAGCAGGAAAAAGCAAAAAATTTCAGAATTGCACCTTGCAATGCGGAGAAATTACTGTTTGTGCATTTACAATATTCATTGATTTTTGCCATTGAAAAACGTCCAGAAATGATTGAAGCTACTGACTGAATGAAAGGAGCTGGCATCTCACTCTCTTTGAAACTTCTTTGTCATGCTAAGAGGAGCAGGAAAAAGCAAAAAATTTCAGAATTGCACCTTGCAATGCGGAGAAATTACTGTTTGTGCATTTACAATATTCATTGATTTTTGCCATTGAAAAACATCATGTTATTCATATACCAGAAATGTTTGAAGCTACTGACTGAATGAAAGGAGCTGGCATCTCACTCTCTTTGAATCTTTTTTATCATGCTAAGAGGAGCAGGAAAAAGCAAAAAATTTCAGAATTGCACCTTGCAATGCGGAGAAATTACTGTTTGTGCATTTACAATATTCATTGATTTTTGCCATTGAAAAACATCATGTTATTCATATACCAGAAATGTTTGAAGCTACTGACTGAATGAAAGGAGCTGGCATCTCAATCTCTTTGAATCTTCTTTATCATGCTAAGAGGAGCAGGAAAAAGCAAAAAATTTCAGAATTGCACCTTGCAATGCGGAGAAATTACTGTTTGTGCATTTACAATATTCATTGATTTTTGCCATTGAAAAACGTCCAGAAATGATTGAAGCTACTGACTAAATGAAAGGAGCTGGCATCTCACTCTCTTTGAATCTTCTTTATCATGCTAAGAGGAGCAGGAAAAAGCAAAAAATTTCAGAATTGCACCTTGCAATGCGGAGAAATTACTGTTTGTGCATTTACAATATTCATTGATTTTTGCCATTGAAAAACGTCCAGAAATGATTGAAGCTACTGACTGAATGAAAGGAGCTGGCATCTCACTCTCTTTGAATCTTCTTTATCATGCTAAGAGGAGCAGGAAAAAGCAAAAAATTTCAGAATTGCACCTTGCAATGCGGAGAAATTACTGTTTGTGCATTTACAATATTCATTGATTTTTGCCATTGAAAAACGTCCAGAAATGATTGAAGCTACTGACTGAATGAAAGGAGCTGGCATCTCACTCTCTTTGAATCTTCTTTATCATGCTAAGAGGAGCAGGAAAAAGCAAAAAATTTCAGAATTGCACCTTGCAATGCGGAGAAATTACTGTTTGTGCATTTACAATATTCATTGATTTTTGCCATTGAAAAACATCATGTTATTCATATACCAGAAATGTTTGAAGCTACTGACTGAATGAAAGGAGCTGGCATCTCACTCTCTTTGAATCTTCTTTATCATGCTAAGAGGAGCAGGAAAAAGCAAAAAATTTCAGAATTGCACCTTGCAATGCGGAGAAATTACTGTTTGTGCATTTACAATATTCATTGATTTTTGCCATTGAAAAACGTCCAGAAATGATTGAAGCTACTGACTGAATGAAAGGAGCTGGTATCTCACTCTCTTTGAATCTTGTTTATCATGCTAAGAGGAGCAGGAAAAAGCAAAAAATTTCAGAATTGCACCTTGCAATGCGGAGAAATTACTGTTTGTGCATTTACAATATTCATTGATTTTTGCCTTTGAAAAACGTCCAGAAATGATTGAAGCTACTGACTGAATGAAAGGAGCTGGCATCTCACTCTCTTTGAATCTTCTTTATCATGCTAAGAGGAGCAGGAAAAAGCAAAAAATTTCAGAATTGCACCTTGCAATGCGGAGAAATTACTGTTTGTGCATTTACAATATTCATTGATTTTTGCCATTGAAAAACGTCCAGAAATGACTGAAGCTACTGACTGAATGAAAGGAGCTGGCATATCACTCTCTTTGAATCTTGTTTATCATGCTAAGAGGAGCAGGAAAAAGCAAAAAAATTCAGAATTGCACCTTGCAATGCGGAGAAATTACTGTTTGTGCATTTACAATATTCAATGATTTTTGCCATTGAAAAACGTCCAGAAATGATTGAAGCTACTGACTGAATGAAAGGAGCTGGCATCTCACTCTCTTTGAATCTTCTTTATCATGCTAAGAGGAGCAGGAAAAAGCAAAACATTTCAGAATTGCACCTTGCAATGCGGAGAAATTACTGTTTGTGCATTTACAATATTCATTGATTTTTGCCATTGAAAAACATCATGTTATTCATATACCAGAAATGATTGAAGCTACTGACTGAATGAAAGGAGCTGGCATCTCACTCTCTTTGAATCTTCTTTATCATGCTAAGAGGAGCAGGAAAAAGCAAAAAATTTCAGAATTGCACCTTGCAATGCGGAGAAATTACTGTTTGTGCATTTACAATATTCATTGATTTTTGCCATTGAAAAACATCATGTTATTCATATACCAGAAATGTTTGAAGCTACTGACTGAATGAAAGGAGCTGGCATCTCACTCTCTTTGAATCTTCTTTATCATGCTAAGAGGAGCAGGAAAAACCAAAAAATTTCAGAATTGCACCTTGCAATGCGGAGAAATTACTGTTTGTGCATTTACAATATTCATTGATTTTTGCCATTGAAAAACGTCCAGAAATGATTGAAGCTACTGACTGAATGAAAGGAGCTGGCATCTCACTCTCTTTGAATCTTGTTTATCATGCTAAGAGGAGCAGGAAAAAGCAAAAAATTTCAGAATTGCACCTTGCAATGCGGAGAAATTACTGTTTGTGCATTTACAATATTCATTGATTTTTGCCATTGAAAAATGTCCAGAAATGATTGAAGCTACTGACTGAATGAAAGGAGCTGGCATCTCACTCTCTTTGAATCTTCTTTATCATGCTAAGAGGAGCAGGAAAAAGCAAAAAATTTCAGAATTGCACCTTGCAATGCGGAGAAATTACTGTTTGTGCATTTACAATATTCATTGATTTTTGCCATTGAAAAACATCATGTTATTCATATACCAGAAATGTTTGAAGCTACTGACTGAATGAAAGGAGCTGGCATCTCACTCTCTTTGAATCTTGTTTATCATGCTAAGAGGAGCAGGAAAAAGCAAAAAATTTCAGAATTGCACCTTGCAATGCGGAGAAATTACTGTTTGTGCATTTACAATATTCAATGATTTTTGCCATTGAAAAACGTCCAGAAATGATTGAAGCTACTGACTGAATGAAAGGAGCTGGCATCTCACTCTCTTTGAATCTTGTTTATCATGCTAAGAGGAGCAGGAAAAAGCAAAAAATTTCAGAATTGCACCTTGCAATGCGGAGAAATTACTGTTTGTGCATTTACAATATTCATTGATTTTTGCCATTGAAAAACATCATGTTATTCATATACCAGAAATGTTTGAAGCTACTGACTGAATGAAAGGAGCTGGCATCTCACTCTCTTTGAATCTTCTTTATCATGCTAAGAGGAGCAGGAAAAAGCAAAAAATTTCAGAATTGCACCTTGCAATGCTGAGAAATTACTGTTTGTGCATTTACAATATTCATTGATTTTTGCCATTGAAAAACATCATGTTATTCATGTACCAGAAATGTTTGAAGCTACTGACTGAATGAAAGGAGCTGGCATCTCACTCTCTTTAAATCTTCTTTATCATGCTAAGAGGAGCAGGAAAAAGCAAAAAATTTCAGAATTGCACCTTGCAATGCGGAGAAATTACTGTTTGTGCATTTACAATATTCATTGATTTTTGCCATTGAAAAACGTCCAGAAATGATTGAAGCTACTGACTGAATGAAAGGAGCTGGCATCTCACTCTCTTTGAATCTTGTTTATCATGCTAAGAGGAGCAGGAAAAAGCAAAAAATTTCAGAATTGCACCTTGCAATGCGGAGAAATTACTGTTTGTGCATTTACAATATTCATTGATTTTTGCCATTGAAAAACGTCCAGAAATGATTGAAGCTACTGACTAAATGAAAGGAGCTGGCATCTCACTCTCTTTGAATCTTCTTTATCATGCTAAGAGGAGCAGGAAAAAGCAAAAAATTTCAGAATTGCACCTTGCAATGCGGAGAAATTACTGTTTGTGCATTTACAATATTCATTGATTTTTGCCATTGAAAAACGTCCAGAAATGATTGAAGCTACTGACTGAATGAAAGGAGCTGGCATCTCACTCTCTTTGAATCTTCTTTATCATGCTAAGAGGAGCAGGAAAAAGCAAAAAATTTCAGAATTGCACCTTGCAATGCGGAGAAATTACTGTTTGTGCATTTACAATATTCATTGATTTTTGCCATTGAAAAACGTCCAGAAATGATTGAAGCTACTGACTGAATGAAAGGAGCTGGCATCTCACTCTCTTTGAATCTTCTTTATCATGCTAAGAGGAGCAGGAAAAAGCAAAAAATTTCAGAATTGCACCTTGCAATGCGGAGAAATTACTGTTTGTGCATTTACAACATTCATCGATTTTTGCCATTGAAAAACATCATGTTATTCATATACCAGAAATGTTTGAAGCTACTGACTGAATGAAAGGAGCTGGCATCTCACTCTCTTTGAATCTTCTTTATCATGCTAAGAGGAGCAGGAAAAAGCAAAAAATTTCAGAATTGCACCTTGCAATGCGGAGAAATTACTGTTTGTGCATTTACAATATTCATTGATTTTTGCCATTGAAAAACGTCCAGAAATGATTGAAGCTACTGACTGAATGAAAGGAGCTGGTATCTCACTCTCTTTGAATCTTGTTTATCATGCTAAGAGGAGCAGGAAAAAGCAAAAAAATTCAGAATTGCACCTTGCAATGCGGAGAAATTACTGTTTGTGCATTTACAATATTCAATGATTTTTGCCATTGAAAAACGTCCAGAAATGATTGAAGCTACTGACTGAATGAAAGGAGCTGGCATCTCACTCTCTTTGAATCTTCTTTATCATGCTAAGAGGAGCAGGAAAAAGCAAAAAATTTCAGAATTGCACCTTGCAATGCGGAGAAATTACTGTTTGTGCATTTACAATATTCATTGATTTTTGCCATTGAAAAACATCATGTTATTCATATACCAGAAATGATTGAAGCTACTGACTGAATGAAAGGAGCTGGCATCTCACTCTCTTTGAATCTTCTTTATCATGCTAAGAGGAGCAGGAAAAAGCAAAAAATTTCAGAATTGCACCTTGCAATGCGGAGAAATTACTGTTTGTGCATTTACAATATTCATTGATTTTTGCCATTGAAAAACATCATGTTATTCATATACCAGAAATGTTTGAAGCTACTGACTGAATTAAAGGAGCTGGCATCTCACTCTCTTTGAATCTTCTTTATCATGCTAAGAGGAGCAGGAAAAACCAAAAAATTTCAGAATTGCACCTTGCAATGCGGAGAAATTACTGTTTGTGCATTTACAATATTCATTGATTTTTGCCATTGAAAAACGTCCAGAAATGATTGAAGCTACTGACTGAATGAAAGGAGCTGGCATCTCACTCTCTTTGAATCTTCTTTATCATGCTAAGAGGAGCAGGAAAAAGCAAAAAATTTCAGAATTGCACCTTGCAATGCGGAGAAATTACTGTTTGTGCATTTACAATATTCATTGATTTTTGCCATTGAAAAACATCATGTTATTCATATACCAGAAATGTTTGAAGCTACTGACTGAATGAAAGGAGCTGGCATCTCACTCTCTTTGAATATTCTTTATCATGCTAAGAGGAGCAGGAAAAAGCAAAAAATTTCAGAATTGCACCTTGCAATGCGGAGAAATTACTGTTTGTGCATTTACAATATTCATTGATTTTTGCCATTGAAAAACGTCCAGAAATGTTTGAAGCTACTGACTGAATGAAAGGAGCTGGCATCTCACTCTCTTTGAATCTTCTTTATCATGCTAAAAGGAGCAGGTAAAAGCAAAAAATTTCAGAATTGCACCTTGCAATGCGGAGAAATTACTGTTTGTGCATTTACAATATTCATTGATTTTTGCCATTGAAAAACGTCCAGAAATGATTGAAGCTACTGACTGAATGAAAGGAGCTGGCATCTCACTCTCTTTGAATCTTGTTTATCATGCTAAGAGGAGCAGGAAAAAGCAAAAAATTTCAGAATTGCACCTTGCAATGCGGAGAAATTACTGTTTGTGCATTTACAATATTCATTGATTTTTGCCATTGAATAACGTCCAGAAATGATTGAAGCTACTGACTGAATGAAAGGAGCTGGCATCTCACTCTCTTTGAATCTTCTTTATCATGCTAAGAGGAGCAGGAAAAAGCAAAAAATTTCAGAATTGCACCTTGCAATGCGGAAAAATTACTGTTTGTGCATTTACAATATTCATTGATTTTTGCCATTGAAAAACATCATGTTATTCATATACCAGAAATGTTTGAAGCTACTGACTGAATGAAAGGAGCTGGCATCTCACTCTCTTTGAATCTTCTTTATCATGCTAAGAGGAGCAGGAAGAAGCAAAAAATTTCAGAATTGCACCTTGCAATGCGGAGAAATTACTGTTTGTGCATTTACAATATTCATTGATTTTTGCCATTGAAAAACGTCCAGAAATGATTGAAGCTACTGACTGAATGAAAGGAGCTGGCATCTCACTCTCTTTGAATCTTCTTTATCATGCTAAGAGGAGCAGGTAAAAGCAAAAAATTTCAGAATTGCACCTTGCAATGCGGAGAAATTACTGTTTGTGCATTTACAATATTCATTGATTTTTGCCATTGAAAAACGTCCAGAAATGATTGAAGCTACTGACTGAATGAAAGGAGCTGGCATCTCACTCTCTTTGAATCTTGTTTATCATGCTAAGAGGAGCAGGAAAAAGCAAAAAATTTCAGAATTGCACCTTGCAATGCGGAGAAATTACTGTTTGTGCATTTACAATATTCATTGATTTTTGCCATTGAATAACGTCCAGAAATGATTGAAGCTACTGTCTGAATGAAAGGAGCTGGCATCTCACTCTCTTTGAATCTTCTTTATCATGCTAAGAGGAGCAGGAAAAAGCAAAAAATTTCAGAATTGCACCTTGCAATGCGGAGAAATTACTGTTTGTGCATTTACAATATTCATTGATTTTTGCCATTGAAAAACGTCCAGAAATGATTGAAGCTACTGACTGAATGAAAGGAGCTGGCATCTCACTCTCTTTGAATCTTGTTTATCATGCTAAGAGGAGCAGGAAAAAGCAAAAAATTTCAGAATTGCACCTTGCAATGCGGAGAAATTACTGTTTGTGCATTTACAATATTCATTGATTTTTGCCATTGAATAACGTCCAGAAATGATTGAAGCTACTGACTGAATGAAAGGAGCTGGCATCTCACTCTCTTTGAATCTTCTTTATCATGCTAAGAGGAGCAGGAAAAAGCAAAAAATTTCAGAATTGCACCTTGCAATGCGGAGAAATTACTGTTTGTGCATTTACAATATTCATTGATTTTTGCCATTGAAAAACATCATGTTATTCATATACCAGAAATGATTGAAGCTACTGACTGAATGAAAGGAGCTGGCATCTCACTCTCTTTGAATCTTCTTTATCATGCTAAGAGGAGCAGGAAAAAGCAAAAAATTTCAGAATTGCACCTTCCAATGCGGAGAAATTACTGTTTGTGCATTTACAATATTCATTGATTTTTGCCATTGAAAAACATCATGTTATTCATATACCAGAAATGTTTGAAGCTACTGACTGAATGAAAGGAGCTGGCATCTCACTCTCTTTGAATCTTCTTTATCATGCTAAGAGGAGCAGGAAAAAGCAAAAAATTTCAGAATTGCACCTTGCAATGCGGAGAAATTACTGTTTGTGCATTTACAATATTCAATGATTTTTGCCATTGAAAAACGTCCAGAAATGATTGAAGCTACTGACTGAATGAAAGGAGCTGGCATCTCACTCTCTTTGAATCTTCTTTATCATGCTAAGAGGAGCAGGAAAAAGCAAAAAATTTCAGAATTGCACCTTGCAATGCGGAGAAATTACTGTTTGTGCATTTACAATATTCATTGATTTTTGCCATTGAAAAACGTCCAGAAATGATTGAAGCTACTGACTGAATGAAAGGAGCTGGCATCTCACTCTCTTTGAATCTTGTTTATCATGCTTATAGGAGCAGGAAAAAGCAAAAAATTTCAGAATTGCACCTTGCAATGCGGAGAAATTACTGTTTGTGCATTTACAATATTCATTGATTTTTGCCATTGAAAAACGTCCAGAAATGACTGAAGCTACTGACTGAATGAAAGGAGCTGGCATCTCACTCTCTTTGAATCTTCTTTATCATGCTAAGAGGAGCAGGAAAAAGCAAAAAATTTCAGAATTGCACCTTGCAATGCGGAGAAATTACTGTTTGTGCATTTACAATATTCATTGATTTTTGCCATTGAAAAACATCATGTTATTCATATACCAGAAATGTTTGAAGCTACTGACTGAATGAAAGGAGCTGGCATCTCACTCTCTTTGAATCTTCTTTATCATGCTAAGAGGAGCAGGAAAAAGCAAAAAATTTCAGAATTGCACCTTGCAATGCGGAGAAATTACTGTTTGTGCATTTACAATATTCATTGATTTTTGCCATTGAAAAACGTCCAGAAATGATTGAAGCTACCGACTGAATGAAAGGAGCTGGCATCTCACTCTCTTTGAATCTTCTTTATCATGCTAAGAGGAGCAGGAAAAAGCAAAAAATTTCAGAATTGCACCTTGCAATGCGGAGAAATTACTGTTTGTGCATTTACAATATTCATTGATTTTTGCCATTGAAAAACGTCCAGAAATGATTGAAGCTACTGACTGAATGAAAGGAGCTGGCATCTCACTCTCTTTGAATCTTCTTTATCATGCTAAGAGGAGCAGGAAAAAGCAAAAAATTTCAGAATTGCACCTTGCAATGCGGAAAAATTACTGTTTGTGCATTTACAATATTCATTGATTTTTGCCATTGAAAAACATCATGTTATTCATATACCAGAAATGTTTGAAGCTACTGACTGAATGAAAGGAGCTGGCATCTCACTCTCTTTGAATCTTCTTTATCATGCTAAGAGGAGCAGGAAAAAGCAAAAAATTTCAGAATTGCACCTTGCAATGCGGAGAAATTACTGTTTGTGCATTTACAATATTCAATGATTTTTGCCATTGAAAAACGTCCAGAAATGATTGAAGCTACTGACTGAATGAAAGGAGCTGGCATCTCACTCTCTTTGAATCTTCTTTATCATGCTAAGAGGAGCAGGAAAAAGCAAAAAATTTCAGAATTGCACCTTGCAATGCGGAGAAATTACTGTTTGTGCATTTACAATATTCATTGATTTTTGCCATTGAAAAACGTCCAGAAATGATTGAAGCTACTGACTGAATGAAAGGAGCTGGCATCTCACTCTCTTTGAATCTTGTTTATCATGCTTATAGGAGCAGGAAAAAGCAAAAAATTTCAGAATTGCACCTTGCAATGCGGAGAAATTACTGTTTGTGCATTTACAATATTCATTGATTTTTGCCATTGAAAAACGTCCAGAAATGACTGAAGCTACTGACTGAATGAAAGGAGCTGGCATCTCACTCTCTTTGAATCTTCTTTATCATGCTAAGAGGAGCAGGAAAAAGCAAAAAATTTCAGAATTGCACCTTGCAATGCGGAGAAATTACTGTTTGTGCATTTACAATATTCATTGATTTTTGCCATTGAAAAACATCATGTTATTCATATACCAGAAATGTTTGAAGCTACTGACTGAATGAAAGGAGCTGGCATCTCACTCTCTTTGAATCTTCTTTATCATGCTAAGAGGAGCAGGAAAAAGCAAAAAATTTCAGAATTGCACCTTGCAATGCGGAGAAATTACTGTTTGTGCATTTACAATATTCATTGATTTTTGCCATTGAAAAACATCATGTTATTCATATACCAGAAATGTTTGAAGCTACTGACTGAATGAAAGGAGCTGGCATCTCACTCTCTTTGAATCTTCTTTATCATGCTAAGAGGAGCAGGAAAAAGCAAAAAATTTCAGAATTGCACCTTGCAATGCGGAGAAATTACTGTTTGTGCATTTACAATATTCATTGATTTTTGCCATTGAAAAACGTCCAGAAATGATTGAAGCTACTGACTAAATGAAAGGAGCTGGCATCTCACTCTCTTTGAATCTTCTTTATCATGCTAAGAGGAGCAGGAAAAAGCAAAAAATTTCAGAATTGCACCTTGCAATGCGGAGAAATTACTGTTTGTGCATTTACAATATTCATTGATTTTTGCCATTGAAAAACGTCCAGAAATGATTGAAGCTACTGACTGAAGGAAAGGAGCTGGCATCTCACTCTCTTTGAATCTTCTTTATCATGCTAAGAGGAGCAGGAAAAAGCAAAAAATTTCAGAATTGCACCTTGCAATGCGGAGAAATTACTGTTTGTGCATTTACAATATTCATTGATTTTTGCCATTGAAAAACGTCCAGAAATGATTGAAGCTACTGACTGAATGAAAGGAGCTGGCATCTCACTCTCTTTGAATCTTCTTTATCATGCTAAGAGGAGCAGGAAAAAGCAAAAAATTTCAGAATTGCACCTTGCAATGCGGAGAAATTACTGTTTGTGCATTTACAATATTCATTGATTTTTGCCATTGAAAAACATCATGTTATTCATATACCAGAAATGTTTGAAGCTACTGACTGAATGAAAGGAGCTGGCATCTCACTCTCTTTGAATCTTCTTTATCATGCTAAGAGGAGCAGGAAAAAGCAAAAAATTTCAGAATTGCACCTTGCAATGCGGAGAAATTACTGTTTGTGCATTTACAATATTCATTGATTTTTGCCATTGAAAAACATCATGTTATTCATATACCAGAAATGTTTGAAGCTACTGACTGAATGAAAGGAGCTGGCATCTCACTCTCTTTGAATCTTCTTTATCATGCTAAGAGGAGCAGGTAAAAGCAAAAAATTTCAGAATTGCACCTTGCAATGCGAAGAAATTACTGTTTGTGCATTTACAATATTCATTGATTTTTGCCATTGAAAAACGTCCAGAAATGATTGAAGCTACTGACTGAATGAAAGGAGCTGGCATCTCACTCTCTTTGAATCTTGTTTATCATGCTAAGAGGAGCAGGAAAAAGCAAAAAATTTCAGAATTGCACCTTGCAATGCGGAGAAATTACTGTTTGTGCATTTACAATATTCATTTATTTTTGCCATTGAATAACGTCCAGAAATGATTGAAGCTACTGACTGAATGAAAGGAGCTGGCATCTCACTCTCTTTGAATCTTCTTTATCATGCTAAGAGGAGCAGGAAAAAGCAAAAAATTTCAGAATTGCACCTTGCAATGCGGAGAATTAACTGTTTGTGCATTTACAATATTCATTGATTTTTGCCATTGAAAAACGTCCAGAAATGATTGAAGCTACTGACTGAATGAAAGGAGCTGGCATCTCACTCTCTTTGAATCTTGTTTATCATGCTAAGAGGAGCAGGAAAAAGCAAAAAAATTCAGAATTGCACCTTGCAATGCGGAGAAATTACTGTTTGTGCATTTACAATATTCAATGATTTTTGCCATTGAAAAACGTCCAGAAATGATTGAAGCTACTGACTGAATGAAAGGAGCTGGCATCTCACTCTCTTTGAATCTTCTTTATCATGCTAAGAGGAGCAGGAAAAAGCAAAAAATTTCGGAATTGCACCTTGCAATGCGGAGAAATTACTGTTTGTGCATTTACAATATTCATTGATTTTTGCCATTGAAAAACATCATGTTATTCATATACCAGAAATGATTGAAGCTACTGACTGAATGAAAGGAGCTGGCATCTCACTCTCTTTGAATCTTCTTTATCATGCTAAGAGGAGCAGGAAAAAGCAAAAAATTTCAGAATTGCACCTTGCAATGCGGAGAAATTACTGTTTGTGCATTTACAATATTCATTGATTTTTGCCATTGAAAAACATCATGTTATTCATATACCAGAAATGTTTGAAGCTACTGACTGAATGAAAGGAGCTGGCATCTCACTCTCTTTGAATCTTCTTTATCATGCTAAGAGGAGCAGGAAAAAGCAAAAAATTTCAGAATTGCACCTTGCAATGCGGAGAAATTACTGTTTGTGCATTTACAATATTCATTGATTTTTGCCATTGAAAAACGTCCAGAAATGATTGAAGCTACTGACTGAATGAAAGGAGCTGGCATCTCACTCTCTTTGAATCTTCTTTATCATGCTAAGAGGAGCAGGAAAAAGCAAAAAATTTCAGAATTGCACCTTGCAATGCGGAGAAATTACTGTTTGTGCCTTTACAATATTCATTGATTTTTGCCATTGAAAAACGTCCAGAAATGATTGAAGCTACTGACTGAATGAAAGGAGCTGGCATCTCACTCTCTTTGAATCTTCTTTATCATGCTAAGAGGAGCAGGAAAAAGCAAAAAATTTCAGAATTGCACCTTGCAATGCGGAAAAATTACTGTTTGTGCATTTACAATATTCATTGATTTTTGCCATTGAAAAACATCATGTTATTCATATACCAGAAATGTTTGAAGCTACTGACTGAATGAAAGGAGCTGGCATCTCACTCTCTTTGAATCTTCTTTATCATGCTAAGAGGAGCAGGAAAAAGCAAAAAATTTCAGAATTGCACCTTGCAATGCGGAGAAATTACTGTTTGTGCATTTACAATATTCATTGATTTTTGCCATTGAAAAACGTCCAGAAATGATTGAAGCTACTGACTGAATGAAAGGAGCTGGCATCTCACTCTCTTTGAATCTTGTTTATCATGCTAAGAGGAGCAGGAAAAAGCAAAAAATTTCAGAATTGCACCTTGCAATGCGGAGAAATTACTGTTTGTGCATTTACAATATTCATTGATTTTTGCCATTGAAAAACGTCCAGAAATGATTGAAGCTACTGACTGAATGAAAGAAGCTGGCATCTCACTCTCTTTGAATCTTCTTTATCATGCTAAGAGGAGCAGGAAAAAGCAAAAAATTTCAGAATTGCACCTTGCAATGCGGAGAAATTACTGTTTGTGCATTTACAAAATTCATTGATTTTTGCCATTGAAAAACATCATGTTATTCATATACCAGAAATGATTGAAGCTACTTACTGAATGAAAGGAGCTGGCATCTCACTCTCTTTGAATCTTCTTTATCATGCTAAGAGGAGCAGGAAAAAGCAAAAAATTTCAGAATTGCACCTTGCAATGCGGAGAAATTACTGTTTGTGCATTTACAATATTCAATGATTTTTGCCATTGAAAAACGTCCAGAAATGATTGAAGCTACTGACTGAATGAAAGGAGCTGGCATCTCACTCTCTTTGAATCTTCTTTATCATGCTAAGAGGAGCAGGAAAAAGCAAAAAATTTCAGAATTGCACCTTGCAATGCGGAGAAATTACTGTTTGTGCATTTACAATATTCATTGATTTTTATCATTGAAAAACGTCCAGAAATAATTGAAGCTACTGACTGAATGAAAGGAGCTGGCATCTCACTCTCTTTGAATCTTGTTTATCATGCTAAGAGGAGCAGGAAAAAGCAAAAAATTTCAGAATTGCACCTTGCAATGCGGAGAAATTACTGTTTGTGCATTTACAATATTCAATGATTTTTGCCATTGAAAAACGTCCAGAAATGACTGAAGCTACTGACTGAATGAAAGGAGCTGGCATCTCACTCTCTTTGAATCTTCTTTATCATGCTAAGAGGAGCAGGAAAAAGCAAAAAATTTCAGAATTGCACCTTGCAATGCGGAGAAATTACTGTTTGTGCATTTACAATATTCATTGATTTTTGCCATTGAAAAACATCATGTTATTCATATACCAGAAATGTTTGAAGCTACTGACTGAATGAAAGGAGCTGGCATCTCACTCTCTTTGAATCTTCTTTATCATGCTAAGAGGAGCAGGAAAAAGCAAAAAATTTCAGAATTGCACCTTGCAATGCGGAGAAATTACTGTTTGTGCATTTACAATATTCATTGATTTTTGCCATTGAAAAACGTCCAGAAATGATTGAAGCTACTGACTGAATGAAAGGAGCTGGCATCTCACTCTCTTTGAATCTTGTTTATCATGCTAAGAGGAGCAGGAAAAAGCAAAAAATTTCAGAATTGCACCTTGCAATGCGGAGAAATTACTGTTTGTGCATTTACAATATTCATTGATTTTTGCCATTGAAAAACGTCCAGAAATGATTGAAGCTACTGACTGAATGAAAGGAGCTGGCATCTCACTCTCTTTGAATCTTCTTTATCAAGCTAAGAGGAGCAGGAAAAAGCAAAAAATTTCAGAATTGCACCTTGCAATGCGGAGAAATTACTGTTTGTGCATTTACAAAATTCATTGATTTTTGCCATTGAAAAACATCATGTTATTCATATACCAGAAATGATTGAAGCTACTTACTGAATGAAAGGAGCTGGCATCTCACTCTCTTTGAATCTTCTTTATCATGCTAAGAGGAGCAGGAAAAAGCAAAAAATTTCAGAATTGCACCTTGCAATGCGGAGAAATTACTGTTTGTGCATTTACAATATTCAATGATTTTTGCCATTGAAAAACGTCCAGAAATGATTGAAGCTACTGACTGAATGAAAGGAGCTGGCATCTCACTCTCTTTGAATCTTCTTTATCATGCTAAGAGGAGCAGGAAAAAGCAAAAAATTTCAGAATTGCACCTTGCAATGCGGAGAAATTACTGTTTGTGCATTTACAATATTCATTGATTTTTGCCATTGAAAAACGTCCAGAAATAATTGAAGCTACTGACTGAATGAAAGGAGCTGGCATCTCACTCTCTTTGAATCTTGTTTATCATGCTAAGAGGAGCAGGAAAAAGCAAAAAATTTCAGAATTGCACCTTGCAATGCGGAGAAATTACTGTTTGTGCATTTACAATATTCAATGATTTTTGCCATTGAAAAACGTCCAGAAATGACTGAAGCTACTGACTGAATGAAAGGAGCTGGCATCTCACTCTCTTTGAATCTTCTTTATCATGCTAAGAGGAGCAGGAAAAAGCAAAAAATTTCAGAATTGCACCTTGCAATGCGGAGAAATTACTGTTTGTGCATTTACAATATTCATTGATTTTTGCCATTGAAAAACATCATGTTATTCATATACCAGAAATGTTTGAAGCTACTGACTGAATGAAAGGAGCTGGCATCTCACTCTCTTTGAATCTTCTTTATCATGCTAAGAGGAGCAGGAAAAAGCAAAAAATTTCAGAATTGCACCTTGCAATGCGGAGAAATTACTGTTTGTGCATTTACAATATTCATTGATTTTTGCCATTGAAAAACATCATGTTATTCATATACCAGAAATGTTTGAAGCTACTGACTGAATGAAAGGAGCTGGCATCTCACTCTCTTTGAATCTTCTTTATCATGCTAAGAGGAGCAGGAAAAAGCAAAAAATTTCAGAATTGCACCTTGCAATGCGGAGAAATTACTGTTTGTGCATTTACAATATTCATTGATTTTTGCCATTGAAAAACGTCCAGAAATGATTGAAGCTACTGACTGAATGAAAGGAGCTGGCATCTCACTCTCTTTGAATCTTGTTTATCATGCTAAGAGGAGCAGGAAAAAGCAAAAAATTTCAGAATTGCACCTTGCAATGCGGAGAAATTACTGTTTGTGCATTTACAATATTCATTGATTTTTGCCATTGAAAAACGTCCAGAAATGATTGAAGCTACTGACTGAATGAAAGGAGCTGGCATCTCACTCTCTTTGAATCTTGTTTATCATGCTAAGAGGAGCAGGAAAAAGCAAAAAATTTCAGAATTGCACCTTGCAATGCGGAGAAATTACTGTTTGTGCATTTACAATATTCATTGATTTTTGCCATTGAAAAACGTCCAGAAATGATTGAAGCTACTGACTGAATGAAAGGAGCTGGCATCTCACTCTCTTTGAATCTTCTTTATCATGCTAAGAGGAGCAGGAAAAAGCAAAAAATTTCAGAATTGCACCTTGCAATGCGGAGAAATTACTGTTTGTGCATTTACAATATTCATTGATTTTTGCCATTGAAAAACATCATGTTATTCATATACCAGAAATGTTTGAAGCTACTGACTGAATGAAAGGAGCTGGCATCTCACTCTCTTTGAATCTTCTTTATCATGCTAAGAGGAGCAGGAAAAAGCAAAAAATTCTCAGAATTGCACCTTGCAATGCGGAGAAATTACTGTTTGTGCATTTACAATATTCATTGATTTTTGCCATTGAAAAACGTCCAGAAATGATTGAAGCTACTGACTGAATAAAAGGAGCTGGTATCTCACTCTCTTTGAATCTTGTTTATCATGCTAAGAGGAGCAGGAAAAAGCAAAAAATTTCAGAATTGCACCTTGCAATGCGGAGAAATTACTGTTTGTGCATTTACAATATTCATTGATTTTTGCCATTGAAAAACGTCCAGAAATGATTGAAGCTACTGACTGAATGAAAGGAGCTGGCATCTCACTCTCTTTGAATCTTCTTTATCATGCTAAGAGGAGCAGGAAAAAGCAAAAAATTTCAGAATTGCACCTTGCAATGCGGAGAAAGTACTGTTTGTGCATTTACAATATTCATTGATTTTTGCCATTGAAAAACGTCCAGAAATGATTGAAGCTACTGACTGAATGAAAGGAGCTGGCATCTCACTCTCTTTGAATCTTGTTTATCATGCTAAGAGGAGCAGGAAAAAGCAAAAAATTTCAGAATTGCACCTTGCAATGCGGAGAAATTACTGTTTGTGCATTTACAATATTCAATGATTTTTGCCATTGAAAAACGTCCAGAAATGATTGAAGCTACTGACTGAATGAAAGGAGCTGGCATCTCACTCTCTTTGAATCTTCTTTATCATGCTAAGAGGAGCAGGAAAAAGCAAAAAATTTCAGAATTGCACCTTGCAATGCGGAGAAATTACTGTTTGTGCATTTACAATATTCATTGATTTTTGCCATTGAAAAACATCATGTTATTCATATACCAGAAATGATTGAAGCTACTGACTGAATGAAAGGAGCTGGCATCTCACTCTCTTTGAATCTTCTTTATCATGCTAAGAGGAGCAGGAAAAAGCAAAAAATTTCAGAATTGCACCTTGCAATGCGGAGAAATTACTGTTTGTGCATTTACAATATTCATTGATTTTTGCCATTGAAAAACATCATGTTATTCATATACCAGAAATGTTTGAAGCTACTGACTGAATGAAAGGAGCTGGCATCTCACTCTCTTTGAATCTTCTTTATCATGCTAAGAGGAGCAGGAAAAAGCAAAAAATTTCAGAATTGCACCTTGCAATGCGGAGAAATTACTGTTTGTGCATTTACAATATTCATTGATTTTTGCCATTGAAAAACGTCCAGAAATGATTGAAGCTACTGACTGAATGAAAGGAGCTGGCATCTCACTCTCTTTGAATCTTCTTTATCATGCTAAGAGGAGCAGGAAAAAGCAAAAAATTTCAGAATTGCACCTTGCAATGCGGAGAAATTACTGTTTGTGCATTTACAATATTCATTGATTTTTGCCATTGAAAAACGTCCAGAAATGATTGAAGCTACTGACTGAATGAAAGGAGCTGGCATCTCACTCTCTTTGAATCTTCTTTATCATGCTAAGAGGAGCAGGAAAAAGCAAAAAATTTCAGAATTGCACCTTGCAATGCGGAGAAATTACTGTTTGTGCATTTACAATATTCATTGATTTTTGCCATTGAAAAACATCATGTTATTCATATACCAGAAATGTTTGAAGCTACTGACTGAATGAAAGGAGCTGGCATCTCACTCTCTTTGAATCTTCTTTATCATGCTAAGAGGAGCAGGAAAAAGCAAAAAATTTCAGAATTGCACCTTGCAATGCGGAGAAATTACTGTTTGTGCATTTACAATATTCATTGATTTTTGCCATTGAAAAACGTCCAGAAATGTTTGAAGCTACTGACTGAATGAAAGGAGCTGGCATCTCACTCTCTTTGAATCTTCTTTATCATGCTAAGAGGAGCAGGTAAAAGCAAAAAATTTCAGAATTGCACCTTGCAATGCGAAGAAATTACTGTTTGTGCATTTACAATATTCATTGATTTTTGCCATTGAAAAACGTCCAGAAATGATTGAAGCTACTGACTGAATGAAAGGAGCTGGCATCTCACTCTCTTTGAATCTTGTTTATCATGCTAAGAGGAGCAGGAAAAAGCAAAAAATTTCAGAATTGCACCATGCAATGCGGAGAAATTACTGTTTGTGCATTTACAATATTCATTGATTTTTGCCATTGAATAACGTCCAGAAATGATTGAAGCTACTGACTGAATGAAAGGAGCTGGCATCTCACTCTCTTTGAATCTTCTTTATCATGCTAAGAGGAGCAGGAAAAAGCAAAAAATTTCAGAATTGCACCTTGCAATGCGGAGAATTAACTGTTTGTGCATTTACAATATTCATTGATTTTTGCCATTGAAAAACGTCCAGAAATGATTGAAGCTACTGACTGAATGAAAGGAGCTGGCATCTCACTCTCTTTGAATCTTGTTTATCATGCTAAGAGGAGCAGGAAAAAGCAAAAAATTTCAGAATTGCACCTTGCAATGCGGAGAAATTACTGTTTGTGCATTTACAATATTCAATGATTTTTGCCATTGAAAAACGTCCAGAAATGATTGAAGCTACTGACTGAATGAAAGGAGCTGGCATCTCACTCTCTTTGAATCTTCTTTATCATGCTAAGAGGAGCAGGAAAAAGCAAAAAATTTCAGAATTGCACCTTGCAATGCGGAGAAATTACTGTTTGTGCATTTACAATATTCATTGATTTTTGCCATTGAAAAACATCATGTTATTCATATACCAGAAATGTTTGAAGCTACTGACTGAATGAAATGAGCTGGCATCTCACTCTCTTTGAATCTTCTTTATCATGCTAAGAGGAGCAGGAAAAAGCAAAAAATTTCAGAATTGCACCTTGCAATGCGGAGAAATTACTGTTTGTGCATTTACAATATTCATTGATTTTTGCCATTGAAAAACGTCCAGAAATGATTGAAGCTACTGACTGAATGAAAGGAGCTGGCATCTCACTCTCTTTGAATCTTCTTTATCATGCTAAGAGGAGCAGGAAAAAGCAAAAAATTTCAGAATTGCACCTTGCAATGCGGAGAAATTACTGTTTGTGCCTTTACAATATTCATTGATTTTTGCCATTGAAAAACGTCCAGAAATGATTGAAGCTACTGACTGAATGAAAGGAGCTGGCATCTCACTCTCTTTGAATCTTCTTTATCATGCTAAGAGGAGCAGGAAAAAGCAAAAAATTTCAGAATTGCACCTTGCAATGCGGAAAAATTACTGTTTGTGCATTTACAATATTCATTGATTTTTGCCATTGAAAAACATCATGTTATTCATATACCAGAAATGTTTGAAGCTACTGACTGAATGAAAGGAGCTGGCATCTCACTCTCTTTGAATCTTCTTTATCATGCTAAGAGGAGCAGGAAAAAGCAAAAAATTTCAGAATTGCACCTTGCAATGCGGAGAAATTACTGTTTGTGCATTTACAATATTCATTGATTTTTGCCATTGAAAAACGTCCAGAAATGATTGAAGCTACTGACTGAATGAAAGGAGCTGGCATCTCACTCTCTTTGAATCTTGTTTATCATGCTAAGAGGAGCAGGAAAAAGCAAAAAATTTCAGAATTGCACCTTGCAATGCGGAGAAATTACTGTTTGTGCATTTACAATATTCATTGATTTTTGCCATTGAAAAACGTCCAGAAATGATTGAAGCTACTGACTGAATGAAAGGAGCTGGCATCTCACTCTCTTTGAATCTTCTTTATCATGCTAAGAGGAGCAGGAAAAAGCAAAAAATTTCAGAATTGCACCTTGCAATGCGGAGAAATTACTGTTTGTGCATTTACAAAATTCATTGATTTTTGCCATTGAAAAACATCATGTTATTCATATACCAGAAATGATTGAAGCTACTTACTGAATGAAAGGAGCTGGCATCTCACTCTCTTTGAATCTTCTTTATCATGCTAAGAGGAGCAGTAAAAAGCAAAAAAATTCAGAATTGCACCTTGCAATGCGGAGAAATTACTGTTTGTGCATTTACAATATTCAATGATTTTTGCCATTGAAAAACGTCCAGAAATGATTGAAGCTACTGACTGAATGAAAGGAGCTGGCATCTCACTCTCTTTGAATCTTCTTTATCATGCTAAGAGGAGCAGGAAAAAGCAAAAAATTTCAGAATTGCACCTTGCAATGCGGAGAAATTACTGTTTGTGCATTTACAATATTCATTGATTTTTATCATTGAAAAACGTCCAGAAATAATTGAAGCTACTGACTGAATGAAAGGAGCTGGCATCTCACTCTCTTTGAATCTTGTTTATCATGCTAAGAGGAGCAGGAAAAAGCAAAAAATTTCAGAATTGCACCTTGCAATGCGGAGAAATTTCTGTTTGTGCATTTACAATATTCAATGATTTTTGCCATTGAAAAACGTCCAGAAATGACTGAAGCTACTGACTGAATGAAAGGAGCTGGCATCTCACTCTCTTTGAATCTTCTTTATCATGCTAAGAGGAGCAGGAAAAAGCAAAAAATTTCAGAATTGCACCTTGCAATGCGGAGAAATTACTGTTTGTGCATTTACAATATTCATTGATTTTTGCCATTGAAAAACATCATGTTATTCATATACCAGAAATGTTTGAAGCTACTGACTGAATGAAAGGAGCTGGCATCTCACTCTCTTTGAATCTTCTTTATCATGCTAAGAGGAGCAGGAAAAAGCAAAAAATTTCAGAATTGCACCTTGCAATGCGGAGAAATTACTGTTTGTGCATTTACAATATTCATTGATTTTTGCCATTGAAAAACGTCCAGAAATGATTGAAGCTACTGACTGAATGAAAGGAGCTGGCATCTCACTCTCTTTGAATCTTGTTTATCATGCTAAGAGGAGCAGGAAAAAGCAAAAAATTTCAGAATTGCACCTTGCAATGCGGAGAAATTACTGTTTGTGCATTTACAATATTCATTGATTTTTGCCATTGAAAAACGTCCAGAAATGATTGAAGCTACTGACTGAATGAACGGAGCTGGCATCTCACTCTCTTTGAATCTTCTTTATCATGCTAAGAGGAGCAGGAAAAAGCAAAAAATTTCAGAATTGCACCTTGCAATGCGGAGAAATTACTGTTTGTGCATTTACAATATTCATTGATTTTTACCATTGAAAAACATCCAGAAATGATTGAAGCTACTGACTGAATGAACGGAGCTGGCATCTCACTCTCTTTGAATCTTCTTTATCATGCTAAGAGGAGCAGGAAAAAGCAAAAAATTTCAGAATTGCACCTTGCAATGCGGAGAAATTACTGTTTGTGCATTTACAATATTCATTGATTTTTGCCATTGAAAAACGTCCAGAAATGATTGAAGCTACTGACTGAATGAAAGGAGCTGGCATCTCACTCTCTTTGAATCTTCTTTATCATGCTAAGAGGAGCAGGAAAAAGCAAAAAATTTCAGAATTGCACCTTGCAATGCGAAGAAATTACTGTATGTGCATTTACAATATTCATTGATTTTTGCCATTGAAAAACGTCCAGAAATGATTGAAGCTACTGACTGAATGAAAGGAGCTGGCATCTCACTCTCTTTGAATCTTCTTTATCATGCTAAGAGGAGCAGGAAAAAGCAAAAAATTTCAGAATTGCACCTTGCAATGCGGAGAAATTACTGTTTGTGCATTTACAATATTCATTGATTTTTGCCATTGAAAAACGTCCAGAAATGATTGAAGCTACTGACTGAATGAAAGGAGCTGGCATCTCACTCTCTTTGAATCTTCTTTATCATGCTAAGAGGAGCAGGAAAAAGCAAAAAATTTCAGAATTGCACCTTGCAATGCGGAGAAATTACTGTTTGTGCATTTACAATATTCATTGATTTTTGCCATTGAAAAACATCATGTTATTCATATACCAGAAATGTTTGAAGCTACTGACTGAATGAAAGGAGCTGGCATCTCACTCTCTTTGAATCTTCTTTATCATGCTAAGAGGAGCAGGAAAAAGCAAAAAATTTCAGAATTGCACCTTGCAATGCGGAGAAATTACTGTTTGTGCATTTACAATATTCATTGATTTTTGCCATTGAAAAACGTCCAGAAATGTTTGAAGCTACTGACTGAATGAAAGGAGCTGGCATCTCACTCTCTTTGAATCTTCTTTATCATGCTAAGAGGAGCAGGTAAAAGCAAAAAATTTCAGAATTGCACCTTGCAATGCGAAGAAATTACTGTTTGTGCATTTACAATATTCATTGATTTTTGCCATTGAAAAACGTCCAGAAATGATTGAAGCTACTGACTGAATGAAAGGAGCTGGCATCTCACTCTCTTTGAATCTTGTTTATCATGCTAAGAGGAGCAGGAAAAAGCAAAAAATTTCAGAATTGCACCTTGCAATGCGGAGAAATTACTGTTTGTGCATTTACAATATTCATTGATTTTTGCCATTGAAAAACATCATGTTATTCATATACCAGAAATGTTTGAAGCTACTGACTGAATGAAAGGAGCTGGCATCTCACTCTCTTTGAATCTTCTTTATCATGCTAAGAGGAGCAGGAAAAAGCAAAAAATTTCAGAATTGCACCTTGCAATGCGGAGAAATTACTGTTTGTGCATTTACAATATTCATTGATTTTTGCCATTGAAAAACATCATGTTATTCATATACCAGAAATGTTTGAAGCTACTGACTGAATGAAAGGAGCTGGCATCTCACTCTCTTTGAATCTTCTTTATCATGCTAAGAGGAGCAGGAAAAAGCAAAAAATTTCAGAATTGCACCTTGCAATGCGGAGAAATTACTGTTTGTGCATTTACAATATTCATTGATTTTTACCATTGAAAAACATCCAGAAATGATTGAAGCTACTGACTGAATGAACGGAGCTGGCATCTCACTCTCTTTGAATCTTCTTTATCATGCTAAGAGGAGCAGGAAAAAGCAAAAAATTTCAGAATTGCACCTTGCAATGCGGAGAAATTACTGTTTGTGCATTTACAATATTCATTGATTTTTGCCATTGAAAAACGTCCAGAAATGATTGAAGCTACTGACTGAATGAAAGGAGCTGGCATCTCACTCTCTTTGAATCTTCTTTATCATGCTAAGATGAGCAGGAAAAAGCAAAAAATTTCAGAATTGCACCTTGCAATGCGAAGAAATTACTGTATGTGCATTTACAATATTCATTGATTTTTGCCATTGAAAAACGTCCAGAAATGATTGAAGCTACTGACTGAATGAAAGGAGCTGGCATCTCACTCTCTTTGAATCTTCTTTATCATGCTAAGAGGAGCAGGAAAAAGTAAAAAATTTCAGAATTGCACCTTGCAATGCGGAGAAATTACTGTTTGTGCATTTACAATATTCATTGATTTTTGCCATTGAAAAACGTCCAGAAATGATTGAAGCTACTGACTGAATGAAAGGAGCTGGCATCTCACTCTCTTTGAATCTTCTTTATCATGCTAAGAGGAGCAGGAAAAAGCAAAAAATTTCAGAATTGCACCTTGCAATGCGGAGAAATTACTGTTTGTGCATTTACAATATTCATTGATTTTTGCCATTGAAAAACATCATGTTATTCATATACCAGAAATGTTTGAAGCTACTGACTGAATGAAAGGAGCTGGCATCTCACTCTCTTTGAATCTTCTTTATCATGCTAAGAGGAGCAGGAAAAAGCAAAAAATTTCAGAATTGCACCTTGCAATGCGGAGAAATTACTGTTTGTGCATTTACAATATTCATTGATTTTTGCCATTGAAAAACGTCCAGAAATGTTTGAAGCTACTGACTGAATGAAAGGAGCTGGCATCTCACTCTCTTTGAATCTTCTTTATCATGCTAAGAGGAGCAGGTAAAAGCAAAAAATTTCAGAATTGCACCTTGCAATGCGAAGAAATTACTGTTTGTGCATTTACAATATTCATTGATTTTTGCCATTGAAAAACGTCCAGAAATGATTGAAGCTACTGACTGAATGAAAGGAGCTGGCATCTCACTCTCTTTGAATCTTGTTTATCATGCTAAGAGGAGCAGGAAAAAGCAAAAAATTTCAGAATTGCACCTTGCAATGCGGAGAAATTACTGTTTGTGCATTTACAATATTCATTGATTTTTGCCATTGAATAACGTCCAGAAATGATTGAAGCTACTGACTGAATGAAAGGAGCTGGCATCTCACTCTCTTTGAATCTTCTTTATCATGCTAAGAGGAGCAGGAAAAAGCAAAAAATTTCAGAATTGCACCTTGCAATGCGGAGAATTAACTGTTTGTGCATTTACAATATTCATTGATTTTTGCCATTGAAAAACGTCCAGAAATGATTGAAGCTACTGACTGAATGAAAGGAGCTGGCATCTCACTCTCTTTGAATCTTGTTTATCATGCTAAGAGGAGCAGGAAAAAGCAAAAAATTTCAGAATTGCACCTTGCAATGCGGAGAAATTACTGTTTGTGCATTTACAATATTCAATGATTTTTGCCATTGAAAAACGTCCAGAAATGATTGAAGCTACTGACTGAATGAAAGGAGCTGGCATCTCACTCTCTTTGAATCTTCTTTATCATGCTAAGAGGAGCAGGAAAAAGCAAAAAATTTCGGAATTGCACCTTGCAATGCGGAGAAATTACTGTTTGTGCATTTACAATATTCATTGATTTTTGCCATTGAAAAACATCATGTTATTCATATACCAGAAATGATTGAAGCTACTGACTGAATGAAAGGAGCTGGCATCTCACTCTCTTTGAATCTTCTTTATCATGCTAAGAGGAGCAGGAAAAAGCAAAAAATTTCAGAATTGCACCTTGCAATGCGGAGAAATTACTGTTTGTGCATTTACAATATTCATTGATTTTTGCCATTGAAAAACATCATGTTATTCATATACCAGAAATGTTTGAAGCTACTGACTGAATGAAAGGAGCTGGCATCTCACTCTCTTTGAATCTTCTTTATCATGCTAAGAGGAGCAGGAAAAAGCAAAAAATTTCAGAATTGCACCTTGCAATGCGGAGAAATTACTGTTTGTGCATTTACAATATTCATTGATTTTTGCCATTGAAAAACGTCCAGAAATGATTGAAGCTACTGACTGAATGAAAGGAGCTGGCATCTCACTCTCTTTGAATCTTCTTTATCATGCTAAGAGGAGCAGGAAAAAGCAAAAAATTTCAGAATTGCACCTTGCAATGCGGAGAAATTACTGTTTGTGCCTTTACAATATTCATTGATTTTTGCCATTGAAAAACGTCCAGAAATGATTGAAGCTACTGACTGAATGAAAGGAGCTGGCATCTCACTCTCTTTGAATCTTCTTTATCATGCTAAGAGGAGCAGGAAAAAGCAAAAAATTTCAGAATTGCACCTTGCAATGCGGAAAAATTACTGTTTGTGCATTTACAATATTCATTGATTTTTGCCATTGAAAAACATCATGTTATTCATATACCAGAAATGTTTGAAGCTACTGACTGAATGAAAGGAGCTGGCATCTCACTCTCTTTGAATCTTCTTTATCATGCTAAGAGGAGCAGGAAAAAGCAAAAAATTTCAGAATTGCACCTTGCAATGCGAAGAAATTACTGTATGTGCATTTACAATATTCATTGATTTTTGCCATTGAAAAACGTCCAGAAATGATTGAAGCTACTGACTGAATGAAAGGAGCTGGCATCTCACTCTCTTTGAATCTTCTTTATCATGCTAAGAGGAGCAGGAAAAAGCAAAAAATTTCAGAATTGCACCTTGCAATGCGGAGAAATTACTGTTTGTGCATTTACAATATTCATTGATTTTTGCCATTGAAAAACGTCCAGAAATGATTGAAGCTACTGACTGAATGAAAGGAGCTGGCATCTCACTCTCTTTGAATCTTCTTTATCATGCTAAGAGGAGCAGGAAAAAGCAAAAAATTTCAGAATTGCACCTTGCAATGCGGAGAAATTACTGTTTGTGCATTTACAATATTCATTGATTTTTGCCATTGAAAAACATCATGTTATTCATATACCAGAAATGTTTGAAGCTACTGACTGAATGAAAGGAGCTGGCATCTCACTCTCTTTGAATCTTCTTTATCATGCTAAGAGGAGCAGGAAAAAGCAAAAAATTTCAGAATTGCACCTTGCAATGCGGAGAAATTACTGTTTGTGCATTTACAATATTCATTGATTTTTGCCATTGAAAAACGTCCAGAAATGTTTGAAGCTAGTGACTGAATGAAAGGAGCTGGCATCTCACTCTCTTTGAATCTTCTTTATCATGCTAAGAGGAGCAGGTAAAAGCAAAAAATTTCAGAATTGCACCTTGCAATGCGAAGAAATTACTGTTTGTGCATTTACAATATTCATTGATTTTTGCCATTGAAAAACGTCCAGAAATGATTGAAGCTACTGACTGAATGAAAGGAGCTGGCATCTCACTCTCTTTGAATCTTGTTTATCATGCTAAGAGGAGCAGGAAAAAGCAAAAAATTTCAGAATTGCACCTTGCAATGCGGAGAAATTACTGTTTGTGCATTTACAATATTCATTGATTTTTGCCATTGAAAAACATCATGTTATTCATATACCAGAAATGTTTGAAGCTACTGACTGAATGAAAGGAGCTGGCATCTCACTCTCTTTGAATCTTCTTTATCATGCTAAGAGGAGCAGGAAAAAGCAAAAAATTTCAGAATTGCACCTTGCAATGCGGAGAAATTACTGTTTGTGCATTTACAATATTCATTGATTTTTGCCATTGAAAAACATCATGTTATTCATATACCAGAAATGTTTGAAGCTACTGACTGAATGAAAGGAGCTGGCATCTCACTCTCTTTGAATCTTCTTTATCATGCTAAGAGGAGCAGGAAAAAGCAAAAAATTTCAGAATTGCACCTTGCAATGCGGAGAAATTACTGTTTGTGCATTTACAATATTCATTGATTTTTACCATTGAAAAACATCCAGAAATGATTGAAGCTACTGACTGAATGAACGGAGCTGGCATCTCACTCTCTTTGAATCTTCTTTATCATGCTAAGAGGAGCAGGAAAAAGCAAAAAATTTCAGAATTGCACCTTGCAATGCGGAGAAATTACTGTTTGTGCATTTACAATATTCATTGATTTTTGCCATTGAAAAACGTCCAGAAATGATTGAAGCTACTGACTGAATGAAAGGAGCTGGCATCTCACTCTCTTTGAATCTTCTTTATCATGCTAAGAGGAGCAGGAAAAAGCAAAAAATTTCAGAATTGCACCTTGCAATGCGAAGAAATTACTGTATGTGCATTTACAATATTCATTGATTTTTGCCATTGAAAAACGTCCAGAAATGATTGAAGCTACTGACTGAATGAAAGGAGCTGGCATCTCACTCTCTTTGAATCTTCTTTATCATGCTAAGAGGAGCAGGAAAAAGCAAAAAATTTCAGAATTGCACCTTGCAATGCGGAGAAATTACTGTTTGTGCATTTACAATATTCATTGATTTTTGCCATTGAAAAACGTCCAGAAATGATTGAAGCTACTGACTGAATGAAAGGAGCTGGCATCTCACTCTCTTTGAATCTTGTTTATCATGCTAAGAGGAGCAGGAAAAAGCAAAAAATTTCAGAATTGCACCTTGCAATGCGAAGAAATTACTGTTTGTGCATTTACAATATTCATTGATTTTTGCCATTGAAAAACATCATGTTATTCATATACCAGAAATGTTTGAAGCTACTGACTGAATGAAAGGAGCTGGCATCTCACTCTCTTTGAATCTTCTTTATCATGCTAAGAGGAGCAGGAAAAAGCAAAAAATTTCAGAATTGCACCTTGCAATGCGGAGAAATTACTGTTTGTGCATTTACAATATTCATTGATTTTTGCCATTGAAAAACGTCCAGAAATGTTTGAAGCTACTGACTGAATGAAAGGAGCTGGCATCTCACTCTCTTTGAATCTTCTTTATCATGCTAAGAGGAGCAGGTAAAAGCAAAAAATTTCAGAATTGCACCTTGCAATGCGAAGAAATTACTGTTTGTGCATTTACAATATTCATTGATTTTTGCCATTGAAAAACGTCCAGAAATGATTGAAGCTACTGACTGAATGAAAGGAGCTGGCATCTCACTCTCTTTGAATCTTGTTTATCATGCTAAGAGGAGCAGGAAAAAGCAAAAAATTTCAGAATTGCACCTTGCAATGCGGAGAAATTACTGTTTGTGCATTTACAATATTCATTGATTTTTGCCATTGAATAACGTCCAGAAATGATTGAAGCTACTGACTGAATGAAAGGAGCTGGCATCTCACTCTCTTTGAATCTTCTTTATCATGCTAAGAGGAGCAGGAAAAAGCAAAAAATTTCAGAATTGCACCTTGCAATGCGGAGAATTAACTGTTTGTGCATTTACAATATTCATTGATTTTTGCCATTGAAAAACGTCCAGAAATGATTAAAGCTACTGACTGAATGAAAGGAGCTGGCATCTCACTCTCTTTGAATCTTGTTTATCATGCTAAGAGGAGCAGGAAAAAGCAAAAAATTTCAGAATTGCACCTTGCAATGCGGAGAAATTACTGTTTGTGCATTTACAATATTCAATGATTTTTGCCATTGAAAAACGTCCAGAAATGATTGAAGCTACTGACTGAATGAAAGGAGCTGGCATCTCACTCTCTTTGAATCTTATTTATCATGCTAAGAGGAGCAGGAAAAAGCAAAAAATTTCGGAATTGCACCTTGCAATGCGGAGAAATTACTGTTTGTGCATTTACAATATTCATTGATTTTTGCCATTGAAAAACATCATGTTATTCATATACCAGAAATGATTGAAGCTACTAACTGAATGAAAGGAGCTGGCATCTCACTCTCTTTGAATCTTCTTTATCATGCTAAGAGGAGCAGGAAAAAGCAAAAAATTTCAGAATTGCACCTTGCAATGCGGAGAAATTACTGTTTGTGCATTTACAATATTCATTGATTTTTGCCATTGAAAAACATCATGTTATTCATATACCAGAAATGTTTGAAGCTACTGACTGAATGAAAGGAGCTGGCATCTCACTCTCTTTGAATCTTCTTTATCATGCTAAGAGGAGCAGGAAAAAGCAAAAAATTTCAGAATTGCACCTTGCAATGCGGAGAAATTACTGTTTGTGCATTTACAATATTCATTGATTTTTGCCATTGAAAAACGTCCAGAAATGATTGAAGCTACTGACTGAATGAAAGGAGCTGGCATCTCACTCTCTTTGAATCTTCTTTATCATGCTAAGAGGAGCAGGAAAAAGCAAAAAATTTCAGAATTGCACCTTGCAATGCGGAGAAATTACTGTTTGTGCCTTTACAATATTCATTGATTTTTGCCATTGAAAAACGTCCAGAAATGATTGAAGCTACTGACTGAATGAAAGGAGCTGGCATCTCACTCTCTTTGAATCTTCTTTATCATGCTAAGAGGAGCAGGAAAAAGCAAAAAATTTCAGAATTGCACCTTGCAATGCGGAAAAATTACTGTTTGTGCATTTACAATATTCATTGATTTTTGCCATTGAAAAACATCATGTTATTCATATACCAGAAATGTTTGAAGCTACTGACTGAATGAAAGGAGCTGGCATCTCACTCTCTTTGAATCTTCTTTATCATGCTAAGAGGAGCAGGAAAAAGCAAAAAATTTCAGAATTGCACCTTGCAATGCGGAGAAATTACTGTTTGTGCATTTACAATATTCATTGATTTTTGCCATTGAAAAACGTCCAGAAATGATTGAAGCTACTGACTGAATGAAAGGAGCTGGCATCTCACTCTCTTTGAATCTTGTTTATCATGCTAAGAGGAGCAGGAAAAAGCAAAAAATTTCAGAATTGCACCTTGCAATGCGGAGAAATTACTGTTTGTGCATTTACAATATTCATTGATTTTTGCCATTGAAAAACGTCCAGAAATGATTGAAGCTACTGACTGAATGAAAGGAGCTGGCATCTCACTCTCTTTGAATCTTCTTTATCATGCTAAGAGGAGCAGGAAAAAGCAAAAAATTTCAGAATTGCACCTTGCAATGCGGAGAAATTACTGTTTGTGCATTTACAAAATTCATTGATTTTTGCCATTGAAAAACATCATGTTATTCATATACCAGAAATGATTGAAGCTACTTACTGAATGAAAGGAGCTGGCATCTCACTCTCTTTGAATCTTCTTTATCATGCTAAGAGGAGCAGTAAAAAGCAAAAAAATTCAGAATTGCACCTTGCAATGCGGAGAAATTACTGTTTGTGCATTTACAATATTCAATGATTTTTGCCATTGAAAAACGTCCAGAAATGATTGAAGCTACTGACTGAATGAAAGGAGCTGGCATCTCACTCTCTTTGAATCTTCTTTATCATGCTAAGAGGAGCAGGAAAAAGCAAAAAATTTCAGAATTGCACCTTGCAATGCGGAGAAATTACTGTTTGTGCATTTACAATATTCATTGATTTTTATCATTGAAAAACGTCCAGAAATAATTGAAGCTACTGACTGAATGAAAGGAGCTGGCATCTCACTCTCTTTGAATCTTGTTTATCATGCTAAGAGGAGCAGGAAAAAGCAAAAAATTTCAGAATTGCACCTTGCAATGCGGAGAAATTACTGTTTGTGCATTTACAATATTCAATGATTTTTGCCATTGAAAAACGTCCAGAAATGACTGAAGCTACTGACTGAATGAAAGGAGCTGGCATCTCACTCTCTTTGAATCTTCTTTATCATGCTAAGAGGAGCAGGAAAAAGCAAAAAATTTCAGAATTGCACCTTGCAATGCGGAGAAATTACTGTTTGTGCATTTACAATATTCATTGATTTTTGCCATTGAAAAACATCATGTTATTCATATACCAGAAATGTTTGAAGCTACTGACTGAATGAAAGGAGCTGGCATCTCACTCTCTTTGAATCTTCTTTATCATGCTAAGAGGAGCAGGAAAAAGCAAAAAATTTCAGAATTGCACCTTGCAATGCGGAGAAATTACTGTTTGTGCATTTACAATATTCATTGATTTTTGCCATTGAAAAACGTCCAGAAATGATTGAAGCTACTGACTGAATGAAAGGAGCTGGCATCTCACTCTCTTTGAATCTTGTTTATCATGCTAAGAGGAGCAGGAAAAAGCAAAAAATTTCAGAATTGCACCTTGCAATGCGGAGAAATTACTGTTTGTGCATTTACAATATTCATTGATTTTTGCCATTGAAAAACGTCCAGAAATGATTGAAGCTACTGACTGAATGAAAGGAGCTGGCATCTCACTCTCTTTGAATCTTCTTTATCATGCTAAGAGGAGCAGGAAAAAGCAAAAAATTTCAGAATTGCACCTTGCAATGCGGAGAAATTACTGTTTGTGCATTTACAAAATTCATTGATTTTTGCCATTGAAAAACATCATGTTATTCATATACCAGAAATGATTGAAGCTACTTACTGAATGAAAGGAGCTGGCATCTCACTCTCTTTGAATCTTCTTTATCATGCTAAGAGGAGCAGGAAAAAGCAAAAAATTTCAGAATTGCACCTTGCAATGCGGAGAAATTACTGTTTGTGCATTTACAATATTCAATGATTTTTGCCATTGAAAAACGTCCAGAAATGATTGAAGCTACTGACTGAATGAAAGGAGCTGGCATCTCACTCTCTTTGAATCTTCTTTATCATGCTAAGAGGAGCAGGAAAAAGCAAAAAATTTCAGAATTGCACCTTGCAATGCGGAGAAATTACTGTTTGTGCATTTACAATATTCATTGATTTTTGCCATTGAAAAACGTCCAGAAATAATTGAAGCTACTGACTGAATGAAAGGAGCTGGCATCTCACTCTCTTTGAATCTTGTTTATCATGCTAAGAGGAGCAGGAAAAAGCAAAAAATTTCAGAATTGCACCTTGCAATGCGGAGAAATTACTGTTTGTGCATTTACAATATTCAATGATTTTTGCCATTGAAAAACGTCCAGAAATGACTGAAGCTACTGACTGAATGAAAGGAGCTGGCATCTCACTCTCTTTGAATCTTCTTTATCATGCTAAGAGGAGCAGGAAAAAGCAAAAAATTTCAGAATTGCACCTTGCAATGCGGAGAAATTACTGTTTGTGCATTTACAATATTCATTGATTTTTGCCATTGAAAAACATCATGTTATTCATATACCAGAAATGTTTGAAGCTACTGACTGAATGAAAGGAGCTGGCATCTCACTCTCTTTGAATCTTCTTTATCATGCTAAGAGGAGCAGGAAAAAGCAAAAAATTTCAGAATTGCACCTTGCAATGCGGAGAAATTACTGTTTGTGCATTTACAATATTCATTGATTTTTGCCATTGAAAAACATCATGTTATTCATATACCAGAAATGTTTGAAGCTACTGACTGAATGAAAGGAGCTGGCATCTCACTCTCTTTGAATCTTCTTTATCATGCTAAGAGGAGCAGGAAAAAGCAAAAAATTTCAGAATTGCACCTTGCAATGCGGAGAAATTACTGTTTGTGCATTTACAATATTCATTGATTTTTGCCATTGAAAAACGTCCAGAAATGATTGAAGCTACTGACTGAATGAAAGGAGCTGGCATCTCACTCTCTTTGAATCTTGTTTATCATGCTAAGAGGAGCAGGAAAAAGCAAAAAATTTCAGAATTGCACCTTGCAATGCGGAGAAATTACTGTTTGTGCATTTACAATATTCATTGATTTTTGCCATTGAAAAACGTCCAGAAATGATTGAAGCTACTGACTAAATGAAAGGAGCTGGCATCTCACTCTCTTTGAATCTTCTTTATCATGCTAAGAGGAGCAGGAAAAAGCAAAAAATTTCAGAATTGCACCTTGCAATGCGGAGAAATTACTGTTTGTGCATTTACAATATTCATTGATTTTTGCCATTGAAAAACATGTTTTTCATATACCAGAAATGTTTGAAGCTACTGACTGAATGAAAGGAGCTGGCATCTCACTCTCTTTGAATCTTCTTTATCATGCTAAGATTAGCAGGAAAAAGCAAAAAATTTCAGAATTGCACCTTGCAATGTGGAGATATTACTGTTTGTGCATTTACAATATTCATTGATTTTTGCCATTGAAAAACATCATGTTATTCATATACCAGAAATGTTTGAAGCTACTGACTGAATGAAAGGAGCTGGCATCTCACTCTCTTTGAATCTTCTTTATCATGCTAAGAGGAGCAGGAAAAAGCAAAAAATTTTCAGAATTGCACCTTGCAATGCGGAGAAATTACTGTTTGTGCATTTACAATATTCATTGATTTTTGCCATTGAAAAACGTCCAGAAATGATTGAAGCTACTGACTGAATGAAAGGAGCTGGTATCTCACTCTCTTTGAATCTTGTTTATCAAGCTAAGAGGAGCAGGAAAAAGCAAAAAATTTCAGAATTGCACCTTGCAATGCGGAGAAATTACTGTTTGTGCATTTACAATATTCATTGATTTTTGCCATTGAAAAACGTCCAGAAATGATTGAAGCTACTGACTGAATGAAAGGAGCTGGCATCTCACTCTCTTTGAATCTTCTTTATCATGCTAAGAGGAGCAGGAAAAAGCAAAAAATTTCAGAATTGCACCTTGCAATGCGGAGAAATTACTGTTTGTGCATTTACAATATTCATTGATTTTTGCCATTGAAAAACATCATGTTATTCATATACCAGAAATGTTTGAAGCTACTGACTGAATGAAAGGAGCTGGCATCTCACTCTCTTTGAATCTTCTTTATCATGCTAAGAGGAGCAGGAAAAAGCAAAAAATTTCAGAATTGCACCTTGCAATGCGGAGAAATTACTGTTTGTGCATTTACAATATTCATTGATTTTTGCCATTGAAAAACATCATGTTATTCATATACCAGAAATGTTTGAAGCTACTGACTGAATGAAAGGAGCTGGCATCTCACTCTCTTTGAATCTTCTTTATCATGCTAAGAGGAGCAGGAAAAAGCAAAAAATTTCAGATTTGCACCTTGCAATGCGGAGAAATTACTGTTTGTGCATTTACAATATTCATTGATTTTTGCCATTGAAAAACGTCCAGAAATGATTGAAGCTACTGACTGAATGAAAGGAGCTGGCATCTCACTCTCTTTGAATCTTGTTTATCATGCTAAGAGGAGCAGGAAAAAGCAAAAAATTTCAGAATTGCACCTTGCAATGCGGAGAAATTACTGTTTGTGCATTTACAATATTCATTGATTTTTGCCATTGAAAAACGTCCAGAAATGATTGAAGCTACTGACTAAATGAAAGGAGCTGGCATCTCACTCTCTTTGAATCTTCTTTATCATGCTAAGAGGAGCAGGAAAAAGCAAAAAATTTCAGAATTGCACCTTGCAATGCGGAGAAATTACTGTTTGTGCATTTACAATATTCATTGATTTTTGCCATTGAAAAACGTCCAGAAATGATTGAAGCTACTGACTGAATGAAAGGAGCTGGCATCTCACTCTCTTTGAATCTTCTTTATCATGCTAAGAGGAGCAGGAAAAAGCAAAAAATTTCAGAATTGCACCTTGCAATGCGGAGAAATTACTGTTTGTGCATTTACAATATTCATTGATTTTTGCCATTGAAAAACGTCCAGAAATGATTGAAGCTACTGACTGAATGAAAGGAGCTGGCATCTCACTCTCTTTGAATCTTCTTTATCATGCTAAGAGGAGCAGGAAAAAGCAAAAAATTTCAGAATTGCACCTTGCAATGCGGAGAAATTACTGTTTGTGCATTTACAATATTCATTGATTTTTGCCATTGAAAAACATCATGTTATTCATATACCAGAAATGTTTGAAGCTACTGACTGAATGAAAGGAGCTGGCATCTCACTCTCTTTGAATCTTCTTTATCATGCTAAGAGGAGCAGGAAAAAGCAAAAAATTTTCAGAATTGCACCTTGCAATGCGGAGAAATTACTGTTTGTGCATTTACAATATTCATTGATTTTTGCCATTGAAAAACGTCCAGAAATGATTGAAGCTACTGACTGAATGAAAGGAGCTGGTATCTCACTCTCTTTGAATCTTGTTTATCATGCTAAGAGGAGCAGGAAAAAGCAAAAAATTTCAGAATTGCACCTTGCAATGCGGAGAAATTACTGTTTGTGCATTTACAATATTCATTGATTTTTGCCATTGAAAAACGTCCAGAAATGATTGAAGCTACTGACTGAATGAAAGGAGCTGGCATCTCACTCTCTTTGAATCTTCTTTATCATGCTAAGAGGAGCAGGAAAAAGCAAAAAATTTCAGAATTGCACCTTGCAATGCGGAGAAATTACTGTTTGTGCATTTACAATATTCATTGATTTTTGCCATTGAAAAACGTCCAGAAATGATTGAAGCTACTGACTGAATGAAAGGAGCTGGCATCTCACTCTCTTTGAATCTTGTTTATCATGCTAAGAGGAGCAGGAAAAAGCAAAAAATTTCAGAATTGCACCTTGCAATGCGGAGAAATTACTGTTTGTGCATTTACAATATTCAATGATTTTTGCCATTGAAAAACGTCCAGAAATAATTGAAGCTACTGACTGAATGAAAGGAGCTGGCATCTCACTCTCTTTGAATCTTCTTTATCATGCTAAGAGGAGCAGGAAAAAGCAAAAAATTTCAGAATTGCACCTTGCAATGCGGAGAAATTACTGTTTGTGCATTTACAATATTCATTGATTTTTGCCATTGAAAAACATCATGTTATTCATATACCAGAAATGATTGAAGCTACTGACTGAATGAAAGGAGCTGGCATCTCACTCTCTTTGAATCTTCTTTATCATGCTAAGAGGAGCAGGAAAAAGCAAAAAATTTCAGAATTGCACCTTGCAATGCGGAGAAATTACTGTTTGTGCATTTACAATATTCATTGATTTTTGCCATTGAAAAACATCATGTTATTCATATACCAGAAATGTTTGAAGCTACTGACTGAATGAAAGGAGCTGGCATCTCACTCTCTTTGAATCTTCTTTATCATGCTAAGAGGAGCAGGAAAAAGCAAAAAATTTCAGAATTGCACCTTGCAATGCGGAGAAATTACTGTTTGTGCATTTACAATATTCATTGATTTTTGCCATTGAAAAACGTCCAGAAATGATTGAAGCTACTGACTGAATGAAAGGAGCTGGCATCTCACTCTCTTTGAATCTTCTTTATCATGCTAAGAGGAGCAGGAAAAAGCAAAAAATTTCAGAATTGCACCTTGCAATGCGGAGAAATTACTGTTTGTGCATTTACAATATTCATTGATTTTTGCCATTGAAAAACGTCCAGAAATGATTGAAGCTACTGACTGAATGAAAGGAGCTGGCATCTCACTCTCTTTGAATCTTCTTTATCATGCTAAGAGGAGCAGGAAAAAGCAAAAAATTTCAGAATTGCACCTTGCAATGCGGAGAAATTACTGTTTGTGCATTTACAATATTCATTGATTTTTGCCATTGAAAAACATCATGTTATTCATATACCAGAAATGTTTGAAGCTACTGACTGAATGAAAGGAGCTGGCATCTCACTCTCTTTGAATCTTCTTTATCATGCTAAGAGGAGCAGGAAAAAGCAAAAAATTTCAGAATTGCACCTTGCAATGCGGAGAAATTACTGTTTGTGCATTTACAATATTCATTGATTTTTGCCATTGAAAAACGTCCAGAAATGTTTGAAGCTACTGACTGAATGAAAGGAGCTGGCATCTCACTCTCTTTGAATCTTCTTTATCATGCTAAGAGGAGCAGGTAAAAGCAAAAAATTTCAGAATTGCACCTTGCAATGCGGAGAAATTACTGTTTGTGCATTTACAATATTCATTGATTTTTGCCATTGAAAAACGTCCAGAAATGATTGAAGCTACTGACTGAATGAAAGGAGCTGGCATCTCACTCTCTTTGAATCTTGTTTATCATGCTAAGAGGAGCAGGAGAAAGCAAAAAATTTCAGAATTGCACCTTGCAATGCGGAGAAATTACTGTTTGTGCATTTACAATATTCATTGATTTTTGCCATTGAATAACGTCCAGAAATGATTGAAGCTACTGACTGAATGAAAGGAGCTGGCATCTCACTCTCTTTGAATCTTCTTTATCATGCTAAGAGGAGCAGGAAAAAGCAAAAAATTTCAGAATTGCACCTTGCAATGCGGAGAAATTACTGTTTGTGCATTTACAATATTCATTGATTTTTGCCATTGAAAAACGTCCAGAAATGATTGAAGCTACTGACTGAATGAAAGGAGCTGGCATCTCACTCTCTTTGAATCTTGTTTATCATGCTAAGAGGAGCAGGAAAAAGCAAAAAATTTCAGAATTGCACCTTGCAATGCGGAGAAATTACTGTTTGTGCATTTACAATATTCAATGATTTTTGCCATTGAAAAACGTCCAGAAATGATTGAAGCTACTGACTGAATGAAAGGAGCTGGCATCTCACTCTCTTTGAATCTTCTTTATCATGCTAAGAGGAGCAGGAAAAAGCAAAAAATTTCAGAATTGCACCTTGCAATGCGGAGAAATTACTGTTTGTGCATTTACAATATTCATTGTTTTTTGCCATTGAAAAACGTCCAGAAATGATTGAAGCTACTGACTGAATGAAAGGAGCTGGCATCTCACTCTCTTTGAATCTTCTTTATCATGCTAAGAGGAGCAGGAAAAAGCAAAAAATTTCAGAATTGCACCTTGCAATGCGGAGAAATTACTGTTTGTGCATTTACAATATTCATTGATTTTTGCCATTGAAAAACATCATGTTATTCATATACGAGAAATGTTTGAAGCTACTGACTGAATGAAAGGAGCTGGCATCTCAGTCTCTTTGAATCTTCTTTATCATGCTAAGAGGAGCAGGAAAAAGCAAAAAATTTCAGAATTGCACCTTGCAATGCGGAGAAATTACTGTTTGTGCATTTACCATATTCATTGATTTTTGCCATTGAAAAACGTCCAGAAATGTTTGAAGCTACTGACTGAATGAAAGGAGCTGGCATCTCACTCTCTTTGAATCTTCTTTATCATGCTAAGAGGAGCAGGTAAAAGCAAAAAATTTCAGAATTGCACCTTGCAATGCGGAGAAATTACTGTTTGTGCATTTACAATATTCATTGATTTTTGCCATTGAAAAACGTCCAGAAATGATTGAAGCTACTGACTGAATGAAAGGAGCTGGCATCTCACTCTCTTTGAATCTTGTTTATCATGCTAAGAGGAGCAGGAAAAAGCAAAAAATTTCAGAATTGCACCTTGCAATGCGGAGAAATTACTGTTTGTGCATTTACAATATTCATTGATTTTTGCCATTGAATAACGTCCAGAAATGATTGAAGCTACTGACTGAATGAAAGGAGCTGGCATCTCACTCTCTTTGAATCTTCTTTATCATGCTAAGAGGAGCAGGAAAAAGCAAAAAATTTCAGAATTGCACCTTGCAATGCGGAGAAATTACTGTTTGTGCATTTACAATATTCATTGATTTTTGCCATTGAAAAACGTCCAGAAATGATTGAAGCTACTGACTGAATGAAAGGAGCTGGCATCTCACTCTCTTTGAATCTTGTTTATCATGCTAAGAGGAGCAGGAAAAATCAAAAAATTTCAGAATTGCACCTTGCAATGCGGAGAAATTACTGTTTGTGCATTTACAATATTCAATGATTTTTGCCATTGAAAAACGTCCAGAAATGATTGAAGCTACTGACTGAATGAAAGGAGCTGGCATCTCACTCTCTTTGAATCTTCTTTATCATGCTAAGAGGAGCAGGAAAAAGCAAAAAATTTCGGAATTGCACCTTGCAATGCGGAGAAATTACTGTTTGTGCATTTACAATATTCATTGATTTTTGCCATTGAAAAACATCATGTTATGCATATACCAGATATGATTGAAGCTACTGACTGAATGAAAGGAGATGGCATCTCACTCTCTTTGAATCTTCTTTATCATGCTAAGAGGAACAGGAAAAAGCAAAAAATTTCAGAATTGCACCTTGCAATGCGGAGAAATTACTGTTTGTGCATTTACAATATTCATTGATTTTTGCCATTGAAAAACGTCCAGAAATGTTTGAAGCTACTGACTGAATGAAAGGAGCTGGCATCTCACTCTCTTTGAATCTTCTTTATCATGCTAAGAGGAGCAGGAAAAAGCAAAAAATTTCGGAATTGCACCTTGCAATGCGGAGAAATTACTGTTTGTGCACTTACAATATTCATTGATTTTTGCCATTGAAAAACATCATGTTATGCATATACCAGATATGATTGAAGCTACTGACTGAATGAAAGGAGATGGCATCTCACTCTCTTTGAATCTTCTTTATCATGCTAAGAGGAGCAGGAAAAAGCAAAAAATTTCAGAATTGCACCTTGCAATGCGGAGAAATTACTGTTTGTGCATTTACAATATTCATTGATTTTTGCCATTGAAAAACATCATGTTATTCATATACCAGAAATGTTTGAAGCTACTGACTGAATGAAAGGAGCTGGCATCTCAGTCTCTTTGAATCTTCTTTATCATGCTAAGAGGAGCAGGAAAAAGCAAAAAATTTCAGAATTGCACCTTGCAATGCGGAGAAATTACTGTTTGTGCATTTACAATATTCATTGATTTTTGCCATTGAAAAACGTCCAGAAATGTTTGAAGCTACTGACTGAATGAAAGGAGCTGGCATCTCACTCTCTTTGAATCTTCTTTATCATGCTAAGAGGAGCAGGTAAAAGCAAAAAATTTCAGAATTGCACCTTGCAATGCGGAGAAATTACTGTTTGTGCATTTACAATATTCATTGATTTTTGCCATTGAAAAACGTCCAGAAATGATTGAAGCTACTGACTGAATGAAAGGAGCTGGCATCTCACTCTCTTTGAATCTTGTTTATCATGCTAAGAGGAGCAGGAAAAAGCAAAAAATTTCAGAATTGCACCTTGCAATGCGGAGAAATTACTGTTTGTGCATTTACAATATTCAATGATTTTTGCCATTGAAAAACGTCCAGAAATAATTGAAGCTACTGACTGAATGAAAGGAGCTGGCATCTCACTCTCTTTGAATCTTCTTTATCATGCTAAGAGGAGCAGGAAAAAGCAAAAAATTTCAGAATTGCACCTTGCAATGCGGAGAAATTACTGTTTGTGCATTTACAATATTCATTGATTTTTGCCATTGAAAAACATCATGTTATTCATATACCAGAAATGATTGAAGCTACTGACTGAATGAAAGGAGCTGGCATCTCACTCTCTTTGAATCTTCTTTATCATGCTAAGAGGAGCAGGAAAAAGCAAAAAATTTCAGAATTGCACCTTGCAATGCGGAGAAATTACTGTTTGTGCATTTACAATATTCATTGATTTTTGCCATTGAAAAACATCATGTTATTCATATACCAGAAATGTTTGAAGCTACTGACTGAATGAAAGGAGCTGGCATCTCACTCTCTTTGAATCTTCTTTATCATGCTAAGAGGAGCAGGAAAAAGCAAAAAATTTCAGAATTGCACCTTGCAATGCGGAGAAATTACTGTTTGTGCATTTACAATATTCAATGATTTTTGCCATTGAAAAACGTCCAGAAATAATTGAAGCTACTGACTGAATGAAAGGAGCTGGCATCTCACTCTCTTTGAATCTTCTTTATCATGCTAAGAGGAGCAGGAAAAAGCAAAAAATTTCAGAATTGCACCTTGCAATGCGGAGAAATTACTGTTTGTGCATTTACAATATTCATTGATTTTTGCCATTGAAAAACATCATGTTATTCATATACCAGAAATGATTGAAGCTACTGACTGAATGAAAGGAGCTGGCATCTCACTCTCTTTGAATCTTCTTTATCATGCTAAGAGGAGCAGGAAAAAGCAAAAAATTTCAGAATTGCACCTTGCAATGCGGAGAAATTACTGTTTGTGCATTTACAATATTCATTGATTTTTGCCATTGAAAAACATCATGTTATTCATATACCAGAAATGTTTGAAGCTACTGACTGAATGAAAGGAGCTGGCATCTCACTCTCTTTGAATCTTCTTTATCATGCTAAGAGGAGCAGGAAAAAGCAAAAAATTTCAGAATTGCACCTTGCAATGCGGAGAAATTACTGTTTGTGCATTTACAATATTCATTGATTTTTGCCATTGAAAAACGTCCAGAAATGATTGAAGCTACTGACTGAATGAAAGGAGCTGGCATCTCACTCTCTTTGAATCTTCTTTATCATGCTAAGAGGAGCAGGAAAAAGCAAAAAATTTCAGAATTGCACCTTGCAATGCGGAGAAATTACTGTTTGTGCATTTACAATATTCATTGATTTTTGCCATTGAAAAACGTCCAGAAATGATTGAAGCTACTGACTGAATGAAAGGAGCTGGCATCTCACTCTCTTTGAATCTTCTTTATCATGCTAAGAGGAGCAGGAAAAAGCAAAAAATTTCAGAATTGCACCTTGCAATGCGGAGAAATTACTGTTTGTGCATTTACAATATTCATTGATTTTTGCCATTGAAAAACATCATGTTATTCATATACCAGAAATGTTTGAAGCTACTGACTGAATGAAAGGAGCTGGCATCTCACTCTCTTTGAATCTTCTTTATCATGCTAAGAGGAGCAGGAAAAAGCAAAAAATTTCAGAATTGCACCTTGCAATGCGGAGAAATTACTGTTTGTGCATTTACAATATTCATTGATTTTTGCCATTGAAAAACGTCCAGAAATGTTTGAAGCTACTGACTGAATGAAAGGAGCTGGCATCTCACTCTCTTTGAATCTTCTTTATCATGCTAAGAGGAGCAGGTAAAAGCAAAAAATTTCAGAATTGCACCTTGCAATGCGGAGAAATTACTGTTTGTGCATTTACAATATTCATTGATTTTTGCCATTGAAAAACGTCCAGAAATGATTGAAGCTACTGACTGAATGAAAGGAGCTGGCATCTCACTCTCTTTGAATCTTGTTTATCATGCTAAGAGGAGCAGGAGAAAGCAAAAAATTTCAGAATTGCACCTTGCAATGCGGAGAAATTACTGTTTGTGCATTTACAATATTCATTGATTTTTGCCATTGAATAACGTCCAGAAATGATTGAAGCTACTGACTGAATGAAAGGAGCTGGCATCTCACTCTCTTTGAATCTTCTTTATCATGCTAAGAGGAGCAGGAAAAAGCAAAAAATTTCAGAATTGCACCTTGCAATGCGGAGAAATTACTGTTTGTGCATTTACAATATTCATTGATTTTTGCCATTGAAAAACGTCCAGAAATGATTGAAGCTACTGACTGAATGAAAGGAGCTGGCATCTCACTCTCTTTGAATCTTGTTTATCATGCTAAGAGGAGCAGGAAAAAGCAAAAAATTTCAGAATTGCACCTTGCAATGCGGAGAAATTACTGTTTGTGCATTTACAATATTCAATGATTTTTGCCATTGAAAAACGTCCAGAAATGATTGAAGCTACTGACTGAATGAAAGGAGCTGGCATCTCACTCTCTTTGAATCTTCTTTATCATGCTAAGAGGAGCAGGAAAAAGCAAAAAATTTCAGAATTGCACCTTGCAATGCGGAGAAATTACTGTTTGTGCATTTACAATATTCATTGTTTTTTGCCATTGAAAAACGTCCAGAAATGATTGAAGCTACTGACTGAATGAAAGGAGCTGGCATCTCACTCTCTTTGAATCTTCTTTATCATGCTAAGAGGAGCAGGAAAAAGCAAAAAATTTCAGAATTGCACCTTGCAATGCGGAGAAATTACTGTTTGTGCATTTACAATATTCATTGATTTTTGCCATTGAAAAACATCATGTTATTCATATACCAGAAATGTTTGAAGCTACTGACTGAATGAAAGGAGCTGGCATCTCAGTCTCTTTGAATCTTCTTTATCATGCTAAGAGGAGCAGGAAAAAGCAAAAAATTTCAGAATTGCACCTTGCAATGCGGAGAAATTACTGTTTGTGCATTTACCATATTCATTGATTTTTGCCATTGAAAAACGTCCAGAAATGTTTGAAGCTACTGACTGAATGAAAGGAGCTGGCATCTCACTCTCTTTGAATCTTCTTTATCATGCTAAGAGGAGCAGGTAAAAGCAAAAAATTTCAGAATTGCACCTTGCAATGCGGAGAAATTACTGTTTGTGCATTTACAATATTCATTGATTTTTGCCATTGAAAAACGTCCAGAAATGATTGAAGCTACTGACTGAATGAAAGGAGCTGGCATCTCACTCTCTTTGAATCTTGTTTATCATGCTAAGAGGAGCAGGAAAAAGCAAAAAATTTCAGAATTGCACCTTGCAATGCGGAGAAATTACTGTTTGTGCATTTACAATATTCATTGATTTTTGCCATTGAATAACGTCCAGAAATGATTGAAGCTACTGACTGAATGAAAGGAGCTGGCATCTCACTCTCTTTGAATCTTCTTTATCATGCTAAGAGGAGCAGGAAAAAGCAAAAAATTTCAGAATTGCACCTTGCAATGCGGAGAAATTACTGTTTGTGCATTTACAATATTCATTGATTTTTGCCATTGAAAAACGTCCAGAAATGATTGAAGCTACTGACTGAATGAAAGGAGCTGGCATCTCACTCTCTTTGAATCTTGTTTATCATGCTAAGAGGAGCAGGAAAAATCAAAAAATTTCAGAATTGCACCTTGCAATGCGGAGAAATTACTGTTTGTGCATTTACAATATTCAATGATTTTTGCCATTGAAAAACGTCCAGAAATGATTGAAGCTACTGACTGAATGAAAGGAGCTGGCATCTCACTCTCTTTGAATCTTCTTTATCATGCTAAGAGGAGCAGGAAAAAGCAAAAAATTTCGGAATTGCACCTTGCAATGCGGAGAAATTACTGTTTGTGCATTTACAATATTCATTGATTTTTGCCATTGAAAAACATCATGTTATGCATATACCAGATATGATTGAAGCTACTGACTGAATGAAAGGAGATGGCATCTCACTCTCTTTGAATCTTCTTTATCATGCTAAGAGGAGCAGGAAAAAGCAAAAAATTTCAGAATTGCACCTTGCAATGCGGAGAAATTACTGTTTGTGCATTTACAATATTCATTGATTTTTGCCATTGAAAAACGTCCAGAAATGTTTGAAGCTACTGACTGAATGAAAGGAGCTGGCATCTCACTCTCTTTGAATCTTCTTTATCATGCTAAGAGGAGCAGGAAAAAGCAAAAAATTTCGGAATTGCACCTTGCAATGCGGAGAAATTACTGTTTGTGCACTTACAATATTCATTGATTTTTGCCATTGAAAAACATCATGTTATGCATATACCAGATATGATTGAAGCTACTGACTGAATGAAAGGAGATGGCATCTCACTCTCTTTGAATCTTCTTTATCATGCTAAGACCAGCAGGAAAAAGCAAAAAATTTCAGAATTGCACCTTGCAATGCGGAGAAATTACTGTTTGTGCATTTACAATATTCATTGATTTTTGCCATTGAAAAACATCATGTTATTCATATACCAGAAATGTTTGAAGCTACTGACTGAATGAAAGGAGCTGGCATCTCAGTCTCTTTGAATCTTCTTTATCATGCTAAGAGGAGCAGGAAAAAGCAAAAAATTTCAGAATTGCACCTTGCAATGCGGAGAAATTACTGTTTGTGCATTTACAATATTCATTGATTTTTGCCATTGAAAAACGTCCAGAAATGTTTGAAGCTACTGACTGAATGAAAGGAGCTGGCATCTCACTCTCTTTGAATCTTCTTTATCATGCTAAGAGGAGCAGGTAAAAGCAAAAAATTTCAGAATTGCACCTTGCAATGCGGAGAAATTACTGTTTGTGCATTTACAATATTCATTGATTTTTGCCATTGAAAAACGTCCAGAAATGATTGAAGCTACTGACTGAATGAAAGGAGCTGGCATCTCACTCTCTTTGAATCTTGTTTATCATGCTAAGAGGAGCAGGAAAAAGCAAAAAATTTCAGAATTGCACCTTGCAATGCGGAGAAATTACTGTTTGTGCATTTACAATATTCATTGATTTTTGCCATTGAATAACGTCCAGAAATGATTGAAGCTACTGACTGAATGAAAGGAGCTGGCATCTCACTCTCTTTGAATCTTGTTTATCATGCTAAGAGGAGCAGGAAAAATCAAAAAATTTCAGAATTGCACCTTGCAATGCGGAGAAATTACTGTTTGTGCATTTACAATATTCAATGATTTTTGCCATTGAAAAACGTCCAGAAATGATTGAAGCTACTGACTGAATGAAAGGAGCTGGCATCTCACTCTCTTTGAATCTTCTTTATCATGCTAAGAGGAGCAGGAAAAAGCAAAAAATTTCGGAATTGCACCTTGCAATGCGGAGAAATTACTGTTTGTGCATTTACAATATTCATTGATTTTTGCCATTGAAAAACATCATGTTATGCATATACCAGATATGATTGAAGCTACTGACTGAATGAAAGGAGATGGCATCTCACTCTCTTTGAATCTTCTTTATCATGCTAAGAGGAGCAGGAAAAAGCAAAAAATTTCAGAATTGCACCTTGCAATGCGGAGAAATTACTGTTTGTGCATTTACAATATTCATTGATTTTTGCCATTGAAAAACATCATGTTATTCATATACCAGAAATGTTTGAAGCTACTGACTGAATGAAAGGAGCTGGCATCTCACTCTCTTTGAATCTTCTTTATCATGCTAAGAGGAGCAGGAAAAAGCAAAAAATTTCAGAATTGCACCTTGCAATGCGGAGAAATTACTGTTTGTGCATTTACAATATTCATTGATTTTTGCCATTGGAAAACGTCCAGAAATGATTGAAGCTACTGACTGAATGAAAGGAGCTGGCATCTCACTCTCTTTGAATCTTCTTTATCATGCTAAGAGGAGCAGGAAAAAGCAAAAAATTTCAGAATTGCACCTTGCAATGCGGAGAAATTACTGTTTGTGCATTTACAATATTCATTGATTTTTGCCATTGAAAAACGTCCAGAAATGATTGAAGCTACTGACTGAATGAAAGGAGCTGGCATCTCACTCTCTTTGAATCTTCTTTATCATGCTAAGAGGAGCAGGAAAAAGCAAAAAATTTCAGAATTGCACCTTGCAATGCGGAGAAATTGCTGTTTGTGCATTTACAATATTCATTGATTTTTGCCATTGAAAAACATCATGTTATTCATATACCAGAAATGTTTGAAGCTACTGACTGAATGAAAGGAGCTGGCATCTCACTCTCTTTGAATCTTCTTTATCATGCTAAGAGGAGCAGGAAAAAGCAAAAAATTTCAGAATTGCACCTTGCAATGCGGAGAAATTACTGTTTGTGCATTTACAATATTCATTGATTTTTGCCATTGAAAAACGTCCAGAAATGATTGAAGCTACTGACTGAATGAAAGGAGCTGGCATCTCACTCTCTTTGAATCTTGTTTATCATGCTAAGAGGAGCAGGAAAAAGCAAAAAATTTCAGAATTGCACCTTGCAATGCGGAGAAATTACTGTTTGTGCATTTACAATATTCATTGATTTTTGCCATTGAAAAACGTCCAGAAATGATTGAAGCTACTGACTGAATGAAAGGAGCTGGCATCTCACTCTCTTTGAATCTTCTTTATCATGCTAAGAGGAGCAGGAAAAAGCAAAAAATTTCAGAATTGCACCTTGCAATGCGGAGAAATTACTGTTTGTGCATTTACAAAATTCATTGATTTTTGCCATTGAAAAAGATCATGTTATTCATATACCAGAAATGATTGAAGCTACTGACTGAATGAAAGGAGCTGGCATCTCACTCTCTTTGAATCTTCTTTATCATGCTAAGAGGAGCAGGAAAAAGCAAAAAATTTCAGAATTGCACCTTGCAATGCGGAGAAATTACTGTTTGTGCATTTACAATATTCAATGATTTTTGCCATTGAAAAACGTCCAGAAATGATTGAAGCTACTGACTGAATGAAAGGAGCTGGCATCTCACTCTCTTTGAATCTTCTTTATCATGCTAAGAGGAGCAGGAAAAAGCAAAAAATTTCAGAATTGCACCTTGCAATGCGGAGAAATTACTGTTTGTGCATTTACAATATTCATTGATTTTTGCCATTGAAAAACATCATGTTATTCATATACCAGAAATGTTTGAAGCTACTGACTGAATGAAAGGAGCTGGCATCTCACTCTCTTTGAATCTTCTTTATCATGCTAAGAGGAGCAGGAAAATGCAAAAAATTTCAGAATTGCACCTTGCAATGCGGAGAAATTACTGTTTGTGCATTTACAATATTCATTGATTTTTGCCATTGAAAAACGTCCAGAAATGATTGAAGCTACTGACTGAATGAAAGGAGCTGGCATCTCACTCTCTTTGAATCTTCTTTATCATGCTAAGAGGAGCAGGAAAAAGCAAAAAATTTCAGAATTGCAGCTTGCAATGCGGAGAAATTACTGTTTGTGCATTTACAATATTCATTGAGTTTTGCCATTGAAAAACGTCCAGAAATGATTGAAGCTACTGACTGAATGAAAGGAGCTGGCATCTCACTCTCTTTGAATCTTGTTTATCATGCTAAGAGGAGCAGGAAAAAGCAAAAAATTTCAGAATTGCACCTTGCAATGCGGAGAAATTACTGTTTGTGCATTTACAATATTCATTGATTTTTGCCATTGAAAAACGTCCAGAAATGATTGAAGCTACTGACTAAATGAAAGGAGCTGGCATCTCACTCTCTTTGAATCTTCTTTATCATGCTAAGAGGAGCAGGAAAAAGCAAAAAATTTCAGAATTGCACCTTGCAATGCGGAGAAATTACTGTTTGTGCATTTACAATATTCATTGATTTTTGCCATTGAAAAACATCATGTTATTCATATACCAGAAATGTTTGAAGCTACTGACTGAAGGAAAGGAGCTGGCATCTCACTCTCTTTGAATCTTCTTTATCATGCTAAGAGGAGCAGGAAAAAGCAAAAAATTTCAGAATTGCACCTTGCAATGCGGAGAAATTACTGTTTGTGCATTTACAATATTCATTGATTTTTGCCATTGAAAAACGTCCAGAAATGATTGAAGCTACTGACTGAATGAAAGGAGCTGGCATCTCACTCTCTTTGAATCTTCTTTATCATGCTAAGAGGAGCAGGAAAAAGCAAAAAATTTCAGAATTGCACCTTGCAATGCGGAGAAATTACTGTTTGTGCATTTACAATATTCATTGATTTTTGCCATTGAAAAACGTCCAGAAATGATTGAAGCTACTGACTGAATGAAAGGAGCTGGCATCTCACTCTCTTTGAATCTTCTTTATCATGCTAAGAGGAGCAGGAAAAAGCAAAAAATTTCAGAATTGCACCTTGCAATGCGGAGAAATTACTGTTTGTGCATTTACAATATTCATTGATTTTTGCCATTGAAAAACATCATGTTATTCATATACCAGAAATGATTGAAGCTACTGACTGAATGAAAGGAGCTGGCATCTCACTCTCTTTGAATCTTCTTTATCATGCTAAGAGGAGCAGGAAAAAGCAAAAAATTTCAGAATTGCACCTTGCAATGCGGAGAAATTACTGTTTGTGCATTTACAATATTCATTGATTTTTGCCATTGAAAAACGTCCAGAAATGATTGAAGCTACTGACTGAATGAAAGGAGCTGGCATCTCACTCTCTTTGAATCTTCTTTATCATGCCAAGAGGAGCAGGAAAAAGCAAAAAATTTCAGAATTGCACCTTGCAATGCGGAGAAATTACTGTTTGTGCATTTACAATATTCATTGATTTTTGCCATTGAAAAACATCATGTTATTCATATACCAGAAATTATTGAAGCTACTGACTGAATGAAAGGAGCTGGCATATCACTCTCTTTGAATCTTCTTTATCATGCTAAGAGGAGCAGGAAAAAGCAAAAAATTTCAGAATTGCACCTTGCAATGCGGAGAAATTACTGTTTGTGCATTTACAATATTCAATGATTTTTGCCATTGAAAAACGTCCAGAAATGATTGAAGCTACTGACTGAATGAAAGGAGCTGGCATCTCACTCTCTTTGAATCTTCTTTATCATGCTAAGAGGAGCAGAAAAAAGCAAAAAATTTCAGAATTGCACCTTGCAATGCGGAGAAATTACTGTTTGTGCATTTACAATATTCATTGATTTTTGCCATTGAAAAACATCATGTTATTCATATACCAGAAATGTTTGAAGCTACTGACTGAATGAAAGGAGCTGGCATCTCACTCTCTTTGAATCTTCTTTATCATGCTAAGAGGAGCAGGAAAAAGCAAAAAATTTCAGAATTGCACCTTGCAATGCGGAGAAATTACTGTTTGTGCATTTACAATATTCATTGATTTTTGCCATTGAAAAACGTCCAGAAATGATTGAAGCTACTGACTGAATGAAAGGAGCTGGCATCTCACTCTCTTTGAATCTTGTTTATCATGCTAAGAGGAGCAGGAAAAAGCAAAAAATTTCAGAATTGCACCTTGCAATGCGGAGAAATTACTGTTTGTGCATTTACAATATTCATTGATTTTTGCCATTGAAAAACGTCCAGAAATGATTGAAGCTACTGACTAAATGAAAGGAGCTGGCATCTCACTCTCTTTGAATCTTCTTTATCATGCTAAGAGGAGCAGGAAAAAGCAAAAAATTTCAGAATTGCACCTTGCAATGCGGAGAAATTACTGTTTGTGCATTTACAATATTCATTGATTTTTGCCATTGAAAAACATCATGTTATTCATATACCAGAAATGTTTGAAGCTACTGACTGAATGAAAGGAGCTGGCATCTCACTCTCTTTGAATCTTCTTTATCATGCTAAGAGGAGCAGGAAAAAGCAAAAAATTTCAGAATTGCACCTTGCAATGCGGAGAAATTACTGTTTGTGCATTTACAATATTCATTGATTTTTGCAATTGAAAAACGTCCAGAAATGATTGAAGCTACTGACTGAATGAAAGGAGCTGGCATCTCACTCTCTTTGAATCTTCTTTATCATGCTAAGAGGAGCAGGAAAAAGCAAAAAATTTCAGAATTGCACCTTGCAATTCGGAGAAATTACTGTTTGTGCATTTACAATATTCATTGATTTTTGCCATTGAAAAACGTCCAGAAATGATTGAAGCTACTGACTGAATGAAAGGAGCTGGCATCTCACTCTCTTTGAATCTTCTTTATCATGCTAAGAGGAGCAGGAAAAAGCAAAAAATTTCAGAATTGCACCTTGCAATGCGGAGAAATTACTGTTTGTGCATTTACAATATTCATTGATTTTTGCCATTGAAAAACATCATGTTATTCATATACCAGAAATGATTGAAGCTACTGACTGAATGAAAGGAGCTGGCATCTCACTCTCTTTGAATCTTCTTTATCATACTAAGAGGAGCAGGAAAAAGCAAAAAATTTCAGAATTGCACCTTGCAATGCGGAGAAATTACTGTTTGTGCATTTACAATATTCAATGATTTTTGCCATTGAAAAACGTCCAGAAATGATTGAAGCTACTGACTGAATGAAAGGAGCTGGCATCTCACTCTCTTTGAATCTTCTTTATCATGCTAAGAGGAGCAGGAAAAAGCAAAAAATTTCAGAATTGCACCTTGCAATGCGGAGAAATTACTGTTTGTGCATTTACAATATTCATTGATTTTTGCCATTGAAAAACGTCCAGAAATGATTGAAGCTACTGACTGAATGAAAGGAGCTGGCATCTCACTCTCTTTGAATCTTCTTTATCATGCCAAGAGGAGCAGGAAAAAGCAAAAAATTTCAGAATTGCACCTTGCAATGCGGAGAAATTACTGTTTGTGCATTTACAATATTCATTGATTTTTGCCATTGAAAAACATCATGTTATTCATATACCAGAAATGATTGAAGCTACTGACTGAATGAAAGGAGCTGGCATATCACTCTCTTTGAATCTTCTTTATCATGCTAAGAGGAGCAGGAAAAAGCAAAAAATTTCAGAATTGCACCTTGCAATGCGGAGAAATTACTGTTTGTGCATTTACAATATTCAATGATTTTTGCCATTGAAAAACGTCCAGAAATGATTGAAGCTACTGACTGAATGAAAGGAGCTGGCATCTCACTCTCTTTGAATCTTCTTTATCATGCTAAGAGGAGCAGGAAAAAGCAAAAAATTTCAGAATTGCACCTTGCAATGCGGAGAAATTACTGTTTGTGCATTTACAATATTCATTGATTTTTGCCATTGAAAAACATCATGTTATTCATATACCAGAAATGTTTGAAGCTACTGACTGAATGAAAGGAGCTGGCATCTCACTCTCTTTGAATCTTCTTTATCATGCTAAGAGGAGCAGGAAAAAGCAAAAAATTTCAGAATTGCACCTTGCAATGCGGAGAAATTACTGTTTGTGCATTTACAATATTCATTGATTTTTGCCATTGAAAAACATCATGTTATTCATATACCAGAAATGTTTGAAGCTACTGACTGAATGAAAGGAGCTGGCATCTCACTCTCTTTGAATCTTCTTTATCATGCTAAGAGGAGCAGGAAAAAGCAAAAAATTTCAGAATTGCACCTTGCAATGCGGAGAAATTACTGTTTGTGCATTTACAATATTCATTGATTTTTGCCATTGAAAAACGTCCAGAAATGATTGAAGCTACTGACTGAATGAAAGGAGCTGGCATCTCACTCTCTTTGAATCTTCTTTATCATGCTAAGAGGAGCAGGAAAAAGCAAAAAATTTCAGAATTGCACCTTGCAATGCGGAGAAATTACTGTTTGTGCATTTACAATATTCATTGATTTTTGCCATTGAAAAACGTCCAGAAATGATTGAAGCTACTGACTGAATGAAAGGAGCTGGCATCTCACTCTCTTTGAATCTTCTTTATCATGCTAAGAGGAGCAGGAAAAAGCAAAAAATTTCAGAATTGCACCTTGCAATGCGGAGAAATTACTGTTTGTGCATTTACAATATTCATTGATTTTTGCCATTGAAAAACGTCCAGAAATGATTGAAGCTACTGACTGAATGAAAGGAGCTGGCATCTCACTCTCTTTGAATCTTGTTTATCATGCTAAGAGGAGCAGGAAAAAGCAAAAAATTTCAGAATTGCACCTTGCAATGCGGAGAAATTACTGTTTGTGCATTTACAATATTCATTGATTTTTGCCATTGAAAAACGTCCAGAAATGATTGAAGCTACTGACTAAATGAAAGGAGCTGGCATCTCACTCTCTTTGAATCTTCTTTATCATGCTAAGAGGAGCAGGAAAAAGCAAAAAATTTCAGAATTGCACCTTGCAATGCGGAGAAATTACTGTTTGTGCATTTACAATATTCATTGATTTTTGCCATTGAAAAACATCATGTTATTCATATACCAGAAATGTTTGAAGCTACTGACTGAATGAAAGGAGCTGGCATCTCACTCTCTTTGAATCTTCTTTATCATGCTAAGAGGAGCAGGAAAAAGCAAAAAATTTCAGAATTGCACCTGGCAATGCGGAGAAATTACTGTTTGTGCATTTACAATATTCATTGATTTTTGCCATTGAAAAACGTCCAGAAATGATTGAAGCTACTGACTGAATGAAAGGAGCTGGCATCTCACTCTCTTTGAATCTTGTTTATCATGCTAAGAGGAGCAGGAAAAAGCAAAAAATTTCAGAATTGCACCTTGCAATGCGGAGAAATTACTGTTTGTGCATTTACAATATTCATTGATTTTTGCCATTGAAAAACGTCCAGAAATGATTGAAGCTACTGACTGAATGAAAGGAGCTGGCATCTCACTCTCTTTGAATCTTCTTTATCATGCTAAGAGGAGCAGGAAAAAGCAAAAAATTTCAGAATTGCACCTTGCAATGCGGAGAAATTACTGTTTGTGCATTTACAATATTCATTGATTTTTGCCATTGAAAAACGTCCAGAAATGATTGAAGCTACTGACTGAATGAAAGGAGCTGGCATCTCACTCTCTTTGAATCTTGTTTATCATGCTAAGAGGAGCAGGAAAAAGCAAAAAATTTCAGAATTGCACCTTGCAATGCGGAGAAATTACTGTTTGTGCATTTACAATATTCATTGATTTTTGCCATTGAAAAACGTCCAGAAATGATTGAAGCTACTGACTAAATGAAAGGAGCTGGCATCTCACTCTCTTTGAATCTTCTTTATCATGCTAAGAGGAGCAGGAAAAAGCAAAAAATTTCAGAATTGCACCTTGCAATGCGGAGAAATTACTGTTTGTGCATTTACAATATTCATTGATTTTTGCCATTGAAAAACATCATGTTATTCATATACCAGAAATGTTTGAAGCTACTGACTGAATGAAAGGAGCTGGCATCTCACTCTCTTTGAATCTTCTTTATCATGCTAAGAGGAGCAGGAAAAAGCAAAAAATTTCAGAATTGCACCTGGCAATGCGGAGAAATTACTGTTTGTGCATTTACAATATTCATTGATTTTTGCCATTGAAAAACGTCCAGAAATGATTGAAGCTACTGACTGAATGAAAGGAGCTGGCATCTCACTCTCTTTGAATCTTCTTTATCATGCTAAGAGGAGCAGGAAAAAGCAAAAAATTTCAGAATTGCACCTTGCAATGCGGAGAAATTACTGTTTGTGCATTTACAATATTCATTGATTTTTGCCATTGAAAAACGTCCAGAAATGATTGAAGCTACTGACTGAATGAAAGGAGCTGGCATCTCACTCTCTTTGAATCTTGTTTATCATGCTAAGAGGAGCAGGAAAAAGCAAAAAATTTCAGAATTGCACCTTGCAATGCGGAGAAATTACTGTTTGTGCATTTACAATATTCATTGATTTTTGCCATTGAAAAACGTCCAGAAATGATTGAAGCTACTGACTAAATGAAAGGAGCTGGCATCTCACTCTCTTTGAATCTTCTTTATCATGCTAAGAGGAGCAGGAAAAAGCAAAAAATTTCAGAATTGCACCTTGCAATGCGGAGAAATTACTGTTTGTGCATTTACAATATTCATTGATTTTTGCCATTGAAAAACATCATGTTATTCATATACCAGAAATGTTTGAAGCTACTGACTGAATGAAAGGAGCTGGCATCTCACTCTCTTTGAATCTTCTTTATCATGCTAAGAGGAGCAGGAAAAAGCAAAAAATTTCAGAATTGCACCTGGCAATGCGGAGAAATTACTGTTTGTGCATTTACAATATTCATTGATTTTTGCCATTGAAAAACGTCCAGAAATGATTGAAGCTACTGACTGAATGAAAGGAGCTGGCATCTCACTCTCTTTGAATCTTCTTTATCATGCTAAGAGGAGCAGGAAAAAGCAAAAAATTTCAGAATTGCACCTTGCAATGCGGAGAAATTACTGTTTGTGCATTTACAATATTCATTGATTTTTGCCATTGAAAAACGTCCAGAAATGATTGAAGCTACTGACTGAATGAAAGGAGCTGGCATCTCACTCTCTTTGAATCTTCTTTATCATGCTAAGAGGAGCAGGAAAAAGCAAAAAATTTCAGAATTGCACCTTGCAATGCGGAGAAATTACTGTTTGTGCATTTACAATATTCATTGATTTTTGCCATTGAAAAACGTCCAGAAATGATTGAAGCTACTGACTGAATGAAAGGAGCTGGCATCTCACTCTCTTTGAATCTTGTTTATCATGCTAAGAGGAGCAGGAAAAAGCAAAAAATTTCAGAATTGCACCTTGCAATGCGGAGAAATTACTGTTTGTGCATTTACAATATTCATTGATTTTTGCCATTGAAAAACGTCCAGAAATGATTGAAGCTACTGACTAAATGAAAGGAGCTGGCATCTCACTCTCTTTGAATCTTCTTTATCATGCTAAGAGGAGCAGGAAAAAGCAAAAAATTTCAGAATTGCACCTTGCAATGCGGAGAAATTACTGTTTGTGCATTTACAATATTCATTGATTTTTGCCATTGAAAAACATCATGTTATTCATATACCAGAAATGTTTGAAGCTACTGACTGAATGAAAGGAGCTGGCATCTCACTCTCTTTGAATCTTCTTTATCATGCTAAGAGGAGCAGGAAAAAGCAAAAAATTTCAGAATTGCACCTGGCAATGCGGAGAAATTACTGTTTGTGCATTTACAATATTCATTGATTTTTGCCATTGAAAAACGTCCAGAAATGATTGAAGCTACTGACTGAATGAAAGGAGCTGGCATCTCACTCTCTTTGAATCTTGTTTATCATGCTAAGAGGAGCAGGAAAAAGCAAAAAATTTCAGAATTGCACCTTGCAATGCGGAGAAATTACTGTTTGTGCATTTACAATATTCATTGATTTTTGCCATTGAAAAACGTCCAGAAATGATTGAAGCTACTGACTGAATGAAAGGAGCTGGCATCTCACTCTCTTTGAATCTTCTTTATCATGCTAAGAGGAGCAGGAAAAAGCAAAAAATTTCAGAATTGCACCTTGCAATGCGGAGAAATTACTGTTTGTGCATTTACAATATTCATTGATTTTTGCCATTGAAAACGTCCAGAAATGATTGAAGCTACTGACTGAATGAAAGGAGCTGGCATCTCACTCTCTTTGAATCTTGTTTATCATGCTAAGAGGAGCAGGAAAAAGCAAAAAATTTCAGAATTGCACCTTGCAATGCGGAGAAATTACTGTTTGTGCATTTACAATATTCATTGATTTTTGCCATTGAAAAACGTCCAGAAATGATTGAAGCTACTGACTAAATGAAAGGAGCTGGCATCTCACTCTCTTTGAATCTTCTTTATCATGCTAAGAGGAGCAGGAAAAAGCAAAAAATTTCAGAATTGCACCTTGCAATGCGGAGAAATTACTGTTTGTGCATTTACAATATTCATTGATTTTTGCCATTGAAAAACATCATGTTATTCATATACCAGAAATGTTTGAAGCTACTGACTGAATGAAAGGAGCTGGCTTCTCACTCTCTTTGAATCTTCTTTATCATGCTAAGAGGAGCAGGAAAAAGCAAAAAATTTCAGAATTGCACCTGGCAATGCGGAGAAATTACTGTTTGTGCATTTACAATATTCATTGATTTTTGCCATTGAAAAAACGTCCAGAAATGATTGAAGCTACTGACTGAATGAAAGGAGCTGGCATCTCACTCTCTTTGAATCTTCTTTATCATGCTAAGAGGAGCAGGAAAAAGCAAAAAATTTCAGAATTGCACCTTGCAATGCGGAGAAATTACTGTTTGTGCATTTACAATATTCATTGATTTTTGCCATTGAAAAACGTCCAGAAATGATTGAAGCTACTGACTGAATGAAAGGAGCTGGCATCTCACTCTCTTTGAATCTTGTTTATCATGCTAAGAGGAGCAGGAAAAAGCAAAAAATTTCAGAATTGCACCTTGCAATGCGGAGAAATTACTGTTTGTGCATTTACAATATTCATTGATTTTTGCCATTGAAAAACGTCCAGAAATGATTGAAGCTACTGACTAAATGAAAGGAGCTGGCATCTCACTCTCTTTGAATCTTCTTTATCATGCTAAGAGGAGCAGGAAAAAGCAAAAAATTTCAGAATTGCACCTTGCAATGCGGAGAAATTACTGTTTGTGCATTTACAATATTCATTGATTTTTGCCATTGAAAAACATCATGTTATTCATATAACCAGAAATGTTTGAAGCTACTGACTGAATGAAAGGAGCTGGCATCTCACTCTCTTTGAATCTTCTTTATCATGCTAAGAGGAGCAGGAAAAAGCAAAAAATTTCAGAATTGCACCTGGCAATGCGGAGAAATTACTGTTTGTGCATTTACAATATTCATTGATTTTTGCCATTGAAAAACGTCCAGAAATGATTGAAGCTACTGACTGAATGAAAGGAGCTGGCATCTCACTCTCTTTGAATCTTCTTTATCATGCTAAGAGGAGCAGGAAAAAGCAAAAAATTTCAGAATTGCACCTTGCAATTCGGAGAAATTACTGTTTGTGCATTTACAATATTCATTGATTTTTGCCATTGAAAAACGTCCAGAAATGATTGAAGCTACTGACTGAATGAAAGGAGCTGGCATCTCACTCTCTTTGAATCTTGTTTATCATGCTAAGAGGAGCAGGAAAAAGCAAAAAATTTCATAATTGCACCTTGCAATGCGGAGAAATTACTGTTTGTGCATTTACAATATTCATTGATTTTTGCCATTGAAAAACGTCCAGAAATGATTGAAGCTACTGACTGAATGAAAGGAGCTGGCATCTCACTCTCTTTGAATCTTCTTTATCATGCTAAGAGGAGCAGGAAAAAGCAAAAAATTTCAGAATTGCACCTTGCAATGCGGAGAAATTACTGTTTGTGCATTTACAAAATTCATTGATTTTTGCCATTGAAAAAGATCATGTTATTCATATACCAGAAATGATTGAAGCTACTGACTGAATGAAAGGAGCTGGCATCTCACTCTCTTTGAATCTTCTTTATCATGCTAAGAGGAGCAGGAAAAAGCAAAAAAATTTCAGAATTGCACCTTGCAATGCGGAGAAATTACTGTTTGTGCATTTACAATATTCAATGATTTTTGCCATTGAAAAACGTCCAGAAATGATTGAAGCTACTGACTGAATGAAAGGAGCTGGCATCTCACTCTCTTTGAATCTTCTTTATCATGCTAAGAGGAGCAGGAAAAAGCAAAAAATTTCAGAATTGCACCTTGCAATGCGGAGAAATTACTGTTTGTGCATTTACAATATTCATTGATTTTTGCCATTGAAAAACATCATGTTATTCATATACCAGAAATGTTTGAAGCTACTGACTGAATGAAAGGAGCTGGCATCTCACTCTCTTTGAATCTTCTTTATCATGCTAAGAGGAGCAGGAAAAAGCAAAAAATTTCAGAATTGCACCTTGCAATGCGGAGAAATTACTGTTTGTGCATTTACAATATTCATTGATTTTTGCCATTGAAAAACGTCCAGAAATGATTGAAGCTACTGACTGAATGAAAGGAGCTGGCATCTCACTCTCTTTGAATCTTCTTTATCATGCTAAGAGGAGCAGGAAAAAGCAAAAAATTTCAGAATTGCACCTTGCAATGCGGAGAAATTACTGTTTGTGCATTTACAATATTCATTGAGTTTTGCCATTGAAAAACGTCCAGAAATGATTGAAGCTACTGACTGAATGAAAGGAGCTGGCATCTCACTCTCTTTGAATCTTGTTTATCATGCTAAGAGGAGCAGGAAAAAGCAAAAAATTTCAGAATTGCACCTTGCAATGCGGAGAAATTACTGTTTGTGCATTTACAATATTCATTGATTTTTGCCATTGAAAAACGTCCAGAAATGATTGAAGCTACTGACTAAATGAAAGGAGCTGGCATCTCACTCTCTTTGAATCTTCTTTATCATGCTAAGAGGAGCAGGAAAAAGCAAAAAATTTCAGAATTGCACCTTGCAATGCGGAGAAATTACTGTTTGTGCATTTACAATATTCATTGATTTTTGCCATTGAAAAAAATCATGTTATTCATATACCAGAAATGTTTGAAGCTACTGACTGAATGAAAGGAGCTGGCATCTCACTCTCTTTGAATCTTCTTTATCATGCTAAGAGGAGCAGGAAAAAGCAAAAAATTTCAGAATTGCACCTTGCAATGCGGAGAAATTACTGTTTGTGCATTTACAATATTCATTGATTTTTGCCATTGAAAAACGTCCAGAAATGATTGAAGCTACTGACTGAATGAAAGGAGCTGGCATCTCACTCTCTTTGAATCTTCTTTATCATGCTAAGAGGAGCAGGAAAAAGCAAAAAATTTCAGAATTGCACCTTGCAATGCGGAGAAATTACTGTTTGTGCATTTACAATATTCATTGATTTTTGCCATTGAAAAACGTCCAGAAATGATTGAAGCTACTGACTGAATGAAAGGAGCTGGCATCTCACTCTCTTTGAATCTTCTTTATCATGCTAAGAGGAGCAGGAAAAAGCAAAAAATTTCAGAATTGCACCTTGCAATGCGGAGAAATTACTGTTTGTGCATTTACAATATTCATTGATTTTTGCCATTGAAAAACATCATGTTATTCATATACCAGAAATGATTGAAGCTACTGACTGAATGAAAGGAGCTGGCATCTCACTCTCTTTGAATCTTCTTTATCATACTAAGAGGAGCAGGAAAAAGCAAAAAATTTCAGAATTGCACCTTGCAATGCGGAGAAATTACTGTTTGTGCATTTACAATATTCAATGATTTTTGCCATTGAAAAACGTCCAGAAATGATTGAAGCTACTGACTGAATGAAAGGAGCTGGCATCTCACTCTCTTTGAATCTTCTTTATCATGCTAAGAGGAGCAGGAAAAAGCAAAAAATTTCAGAATTGCACCTTGCAATGCGGAGAAATTACTGTTTGTGCATTTACAATATTCATTGATTTTTGCCATTGAAAAACGTCCAGAAATGATTGAAGCTACTGACTGAATGAAAGGAGCTGGCATCTCACTCTCTTTGAATCTTCTTTATCATGCTAAGAGGAGCAGGAAAAAGCAAAAAATTTCAGAATTGCACCTTGCAATGCGGAGAAATTACTGTTGTGCATTTACAATATTCATTGATTTTTGCCATTGAAAAACATCATGTTATTCATATACCAGAAATGATTGAAGCTACTGACTGAATGAAAGGAGCTGGCATCTCACTCTCTTTGAATCTTCTTTATCATGCTAAGAGGAGCAGGAAAAAGCAAAAAATTTCAGAATTGCACCTTGCAATGCGGAGAAATTACTGTTTGTGCATTTACAATATTCAATGATTTTTGCCATTGAAAAAAGATCATCATGTTCTATCCAGAAATGATTGAAGCTACTGACTGAATGAAAGGAGCTGGCATCTCACTCTCTTTGAATCTTCTTTATCATGCTAAGAGGAGCAGGAAAAAGCAAAAAATTTCAGAATTGCACCTTGCAATGCGGAGAAATTACTGTTTGTGCATTTACAATATTCATTGATTTTTGCCATTGAAAAACATCATGTTATTCATATACCAGAAATGTTTGAAGCTACTGACTGAATGAAAGGAGCTGGCATCTCACTCTCTTTGAATCTTCTTTATCATGCTAAGAGGAGCAGGAAAAAAGCAAAAAATTTCAGAATTGCACCTTGCAATGCGGAGAAAT